>NW_017673772.1:39780-96810 GCF_001879085.1 Nicotiana attenuata
ACTACCAAGGAAATAGAGGAAATCAAGGGAATCAACAATGGCGCCCCCAAGGCAATTGGGAAATTCAACAAGGAGGCGGCAATTGGAATAACAATAATCAACAACAAGGTGGTAACAATTGGAACAATAACAATCAGAACAACAATTGGGGTAATCAAGGAAATAACCAAGGCAATTGGAACGGGAACAACAACAATTGGAACAACAACAATAGCAATCAAGGAGGGTGGAATAATGGTGGTAGGGGGCAAGGCTTTCAAAGGCCCCCCATGTTCCAACAACCAAACAATCCACCCCCCTTTCAGTCACAAGGGCCTAGTTCTTCTGGAAGTGATATGGGACGGATAGAAATGATGTTCGAGCAGATGATGAAAAAGAACCAAGATTCTGACGCACAATTGGCTTCGCATAACACATCTATCCGGAACCTAGAGGTGCAAATAGGACAAATCTCTCAAGCTTTAAATACCCGACCAAAAGGTGCGCTACCAAGTGATACGGTAGTGAACCCGAAGGGGGGGTAACAATCATGTGATGGCGGTTACAACTAGGAGTGGAAGAGGCGGTGATGTGCATGCCTCGGTTGAGAATCAAGTTGTGAATGATGAAATTGAGTTGCATGATGATGATGCACCTTTGAATGTTGACAATATGGTTGAACCAATAGTGACAAATGATGTGCGGATTGATATTGATGATGAGGCCGGGGTAGAGACTCAAGATACCGTGAACCCGTCTAGGGAACACATTATTGATATACCCGAGCCGGCGGTGCCCAAGGCCAAGGCACCCTTGCCGAGACCACCTCCACCATATCCTCAGCGGTTAGTAAAGCAAAAGAATGACAATCAGTTCAAGAAATTCATATACATGATGAAGAGCCTCACAATCAATGTTCCTTTAGTGGAGGCACTTGAGCAAATGCCTGGGTACGCAAAATTTATGAAGGATTTAGTCACCAAAAAGCGTTCTATGGAGTGTGAAACAATAAAGATGACGCACCAAGTTAGTGCGATTGTGCATTCTATGGCCCCAAAACTAGAAGACCCTGGAGCTTTCACTATTCCTTGCACTATCGGAAGTGCGGACTTTTCTAAAGCCCTATGTGACTTGGGGGCTAGCATTAATCTGATGTCGTACTCAGTCTTCAAAACTTTGGGAATTGGGCAACCTAGGCCAACCTCAATGAGACTTCAAATGGCGGACCGGTCGATGAAGAGGCCTTTAGGTATAATCGACGATGTGCTTGTCCGGGTGGACAAATTTATATTGCCGGCTGACTTTGTCAAATTGGATTGCGAAGTGGATTTCGAAGTGCCTATTATTCCTGGAAGACCTTTCCTAGCTACAGGGAAGGCATTGGTTGATGTGGAAGCAGGGGAGTTAACATTCCGTGTGGGTGATGAGAAGTGGTATTTCATGTGTGCAAGTCAATGAGGCAACCCACTAGTACGGAGGTGTGTTCATTTGTGGACATTGTCACGGCGGTGATAGTGGATGACACAAGTGCTTTGATTAATGTTGAAGATCCTCTTGAAGCCGTGCTTCTTAACATGGATGCCAATGATGATGCCGGTAGAGTGGAGTGCGTGAATGCATTGCATGGAATGGGTTCATATTCATATGAGCCTAGGAAACTATCTTTGGATCTTGAAAATCGCAAAACTCCGCCAACCAAGCCATCAATTGAGGAGCCACCGGTGTTGGAGTTGAAACCACTTCCTCCACACCTCAGGTATGAATTCTTGGCTCTAATACTACTCTTCCAGTTATTCTTTCTTCTTGCCTTACTAACTTGAAGGTTGAGGCCACTGTGGAGGTGCTTCAAAAGTGAAAAAGGGCAATAGGATGGACTTTGGCGGACATCAGGGGAATAAGCCCCGCATTTTGCATGCATAAGATCATCTTGGAGGAGAATGCACGGCCATCTCTTGAACATCAAAGGAGACTCAACGAGGTGATGCAAGAAGTAGTAAAGAAAAAGGTTATCAAGTGGCTTGACGCCGGTGTGGTTTACCCGATCTCGGACAGTTCATGGACCTCTCCGGTCCAATGTGTGCCAAAGAAGGGTGGAATGACGGTAGTGACCAATGCCAACAATGAGTTGATTCCTACTCGGACAGTTACGGGTTGGAGAGTGTGTATGGACTATAGAAAGCTGAACAAGGTGACAAGAAAAGATCATTTCCCACTACCATTCTTGGACCAAATGCTTGATCGTCTTGCAGGCCGGGCCTTTTATTGTTTTCTAGATGGCTACTCGGGGTATAATCAAATTCTCATTGCCCCGGAGGATCAGGAGAAGACAACCTTTACATGTCCTTATGGCACGTTCGCTTTCTCGAGAATGCCATTCGGACTATGTAATGCCCCAGCGACCTTCCAAAGATGTATGATGGCAATTTTCACCGACATGGTGGAGGATATCTTGGAGGTATTCATGGACGACTTCAGAGTGGTGGGAGATTCATTTGAAGAATGTTTGGTGAACTTGGATAGGGTTTTGGCAAGATGTGAAGAAACCAACCTTTTGCTCAACTGGGAGAAATATCACTTTATGGTGCAAGAGGGAATTGTATTGGGTCACAAAATCTCAAGGCAAGGAATTGAAGTTGACAAGGCAAAAATAGAGGTTATCTCAAGGCTCCCTCCCCCTACTTCTGTCAAAGGGGTGAGGAGTTTTCTTGGTCATGCCGGGTTCTACCAGCGATTCATTAAAGATTTTTCAAAAATTGTGAACCCGCTTTGCAAGTTGTTAGAGAAGGATGTCAAGTTTATTTTTGATGAGAAGTGCATGGAGTCTTTTGAGCTATTGAAACACAAGTTGACAACAACTCCTATAATCACCGCGCCTTATTGGGATTTGCCTTTTGAACTTATGTGCGATGCGAGTGATGTAGCGGTTGGGGCGGTGCTAGGCCAAAGGATCAACAAAATGTTCCATCCTGTGTATTATGCTAGCAAGACTATGAATGAGGCCCAGAGAAACTACACAATGACAGAAAAGGAGCTATTGGCTATTGTGTTCGCGATTGAGAAATTTCGACCTTACCTTATGGGAGCAAAGGTGATCATACACACGGACCATGCAGCCCTCCGGTATTTGATGACTAAGAAGGATTCGAAAGCAAGATTGATGAGATGGGTGCTACTCCTTCAGGAATTTGATTTAGAGATTGTGGATAGAAAGGGAAGCGAGAATCAAGTTGCCGACCATTTGTCCCGATTAGATGAAGATGGGAGACCAAGTGATGGTATTGAGATCAATGATAGGTTCCCTGACGAGCAGCTTCTTTCCGTTTCTATGTGTGAAATGCCATGGTTCGCGGACATCGCCAACTTCATTGTGACTGGTAACGTCCCGTTTGAGCTCTCTTCCGACCAAAGGAAGAAACTCAAGCGGGATAGTTTGGACTTCTATTGGGATGATCCGTATTTGTTTAAAATTTGCACGGATGGAGTAATAAGGAGATGTGTGCCGGAAAGTGAACAAATAAGCATATTGGAGGCTTGTCACTCCTCTCCCTATGGTGGTCATCACGGGGGGGTGAGGACAACCTCAAAAGTTTTGAGTTGCGGCTTCTATTGGCCCACACTGTTCAAGGATGCTAGTGAATTGGTGAAGAGATGTGATGCATGTCAAAGAGCCAGCGGTATTTCCAAGAAGGATGAGATGCCCCTCAATACAATTCTTGAGGTGGATATTTTTGATGTTTGGGGCATCGATTTCATGGGTCCGTTCGTGAGCTCCTGTGGTAATACTTACATTCTCGTGGCGGTGGACTATGTTTCAAAATGGGTGGAAGCCGTGGCTCTTCCCAACAATGAAGCCCGAAGTGTTGTAGCATTTTTGAAGAAGAGTATCTTTACGAGATTTGGTACTCCCCGGGCCATTATTAGTGATGGGGGGTCCCATTTTTGCAACAAAGCTTTTGATTCATTGCTTGCTAAGTATGGAGTTAATCACAAAGTNCTATAAATAGACCTCTAGGGCTTCATTGAGAACTTTTCGCCAAATCGATCTCTGAGCCCTAATTTTTCACTATTCATCCTGAATCTCTCCTTGGCATTAACATCAAGAGCATTTCTTCACTTCCCTGGTAACATATCTCTCACCTTAGTTTTAATTAGTATTACTTTGCACTTTTTACTTGTTTCCTTAGTAATAACTTCTTCATTTTTCTTTTGTTCTTCATTGTTCATGATTAGGATAGTTTTACGTTGTTCTTGTTGTTCTTTGAAATGCTGGGCATGTTAAAAACGAGTAGGGACATAGTAGGAGGCCAAAACATGAAAGATTTGAGCAATTTCTACTAAACCCTAGCTATCCCGATACTTAAAGCCCAGTGCGGCCGCACGCCAGGTTTGTGCGGTCCGCTCCATGCCCGCGCGGCCGCATGCTATGTTTGCGCGGCCCGCGTCAGCAAGGTTCAGAGAGGTCCCAATTGGAGTTGTTGCTCAGTGCGGCCGCGTGACCTGTTAATGCGGTCCGCGCCGGTCCCGCGCGGCCGCGTTTCATGTTTGTGCGGCCCGCGTGGGAGATGTTCAGAGAGCTGGTCTTCCTAAGTTAGACCTGTGCGGCCGCATGCCCTCTTGGCGCGGTCCGCATGAATCTATTCTACTTCACTAACTGCTATATTGCTTCTTACTGTCCTGTCTTGTTATGATAATGATAATACACTGCACTTGCCTATACTAACCATGTTAGAATCATTTGTGTGCAGACAATGGTGAGACAGAGAGGACGTGGTGCCAAACAACCCGGTCGAGGAGAACCCTCCCGGGTAGGGAAAGCTAAGCCAAAGAAACTCACTCCCCAACCAAAACTAAAAACAAGAAAGCAAATAGTGTCAGACGAGGAGCAATCGGGGAGTGAGTACCTTCCCTCTCAGGAACTATCAGCTGATTCGGGGCAAGTCCCCTCAGTTCCAGCCCAAAATCCACAAGCTATACAATCTGAGTCGTCTGATGGCTCAGCTGCGGGCAACGGCAAGTACTCCACTTCCCCCACAGCTTCAGAATCTGGGGATAGTGCAGACAGTGCTGAGGAGCTTCCGGTTAGTGGGGTTCCTGAGGTTGGTGGTGTGGAACGAACAAGAAAAGCGGAAGTGTGGGAAGACCGCTTTGTCAGTCAAGTGGCTTTCCACAAATTCCGAGAAATGTGGTCCAAAAGACATCTCATCCCCGAGAGGTGCATCATAACCAAAGACTTATTGCCACTTCTACCCAGAGTCCATGAACAATTTCAAACTCGAAGCGGGTGGGACCACTTCAGTGACGGGTTGATCAATGCGAATGAACACATGGTCAAAGAATTCTACACCAACGTAGCCTACACCAAAAAGAACTCCACTGTGAACAAAGTGATAGACAAAAATGTTGTATTTTCGGGTAAAGCTTTTAATGATTATTTGGGTTTCAAGGATGAAGACGAGACCCAATACTTGGAGAAATTGGCAATGAAGGAGGAGGTTCGCCCATGGTTGGCCGAGTTCTTGGCACATCCGGGTGTTGTTCCAGATTGGGTACAAGCAGGGGTAAAAATCTTACGGAAAAATATGAACTTTGAGGCGCGAGGGTGGCTCACCTTTGTTTGCAATAGGTTGGATCCCACTTCACATGACCAGACCGTCCCTCTCCTCCGGGCTATGCTCATTGCTTCCATCATGGCTGGATTCCCTATCAATGTGGGGAATATTATGTACAGGGCGATCACTGCTCTGGGGATTGACAGTACATGGAACTATCCTTTCCCAAACACTTTGACACTGTATTTCAGGGACTTGCAGGTGAAAAAAAATGCATTATGATGTGTCAGTGCGCCCAATAGTCTCTTTCTCCTGGTTCAGTATTCAGGGTCTAGACAACCCAAAGGGGGACAAGAAAAGCAAGTCATCCACCTCTGCCCCGACCGGCCAGTCTGAAGAGCCGGTTGAGGTTGAGCCTTCTACAGAGCTTCCCTCCGTTCCAGCTGTGTCTGCCCCAGTTGATAGACCCTCCTCTTTTGCAGGCCCTAGTTCTTCAGCTGGCCCTACAATTCCTGTTTCCTGGACCAACCTATTGACAGCCCAGCAGCTAGCCATGACATTAGCCAGTTTGAACAATTGGATGTCCATAGCGACATCCAAGTTGTCCACATTAGCCACTACAGTTGAGGCCCAGTCTGCCCCGGCCACTGTCCAGGTTCCTCCGTCTATTGAGGAAACACTGCAAATGCTCCTGGCTAATCAGCAGAAGATACTTGACACTCAGACTGCCTTGACTAAGGCGGTTGGGGCACACAGCACAGCCTTGCAGAAATTAGCTCGTGAGCACAAGAAAATGAGGAAGTCCAATACATCGAAGGAGTCAGTAAAGGTACTACGAGCAGATGTGGACAAGCTAATGGCGGATCAGATGCCGTTAGACTTGTTATTCCGGGACCCAGCCCCTCCAGCAGCAGTCCCAGTACCTGAGCCACAGCAGGAGCAGGCACCCATGCCTATGAGGAAGAAGAAGAAGTTGCCCAACACTGAGGGAGTCGTGGTTGAGTTGGCTGAGATTCAGGGCACTCCCTCCAGTGAGGTGCAAGAGGAGCCACCGGTCCAGTAGCAGGATCCCACACCAGTTTCAGAGCAGCAGGTCGGAGACCAGTCTGAGGTCCCGGCTACTACAGAGGATCAGGGGACGACAGGAGACCCCATGCATGTGGACCAGGCTTGAGGAGCCTCTCTATATCTTTTTACCATGTTTTGAGCTTGTCTAGGTAGTTGGCATTGGGGACAATGCCAGCTTTTATCGTGGGGGTGCGCCCTACCATTTTGATTCTGAGACATTGGATGACTGTATATATTTATTTCATTTCTAGTCTATGTTTTGGATTGTTTTTTTTTTGTTTTTTGTTTTTTGTTTTTAAATAGTTGGCCTGTATATAACTTTTAACTTTGGCTACTTTTAGACCCTTATGTATATATTCATCCCGTTGTATATTCTACTCCCCATTGTACATATTCATTCGGTTTTTCTAATTTTCGTTTAAATTCTTCGTTTCGGTTTTTGTGTTTTCAATAAACCCTTGGTTTTCTTAATGCCACGGTTCTTTCCAAGGGTAGTGTGTTGTGCGAACCGGGTGGCTCTTCCCAATGATAGATGGCGTGACAACCTTCTTAAGGGTTTGAGTCCGTTTTTGATTTTTCTTCTTTTGATTTTCAAATTTTGTAGTTAAGAGGACCTCAGGCAAGCCTCACTTGGGCCTAACACATTTGCCTTTGATCCCATGGTCAAAGACATAAGGTTGTGTTTAGGATGGTGAAAAATTGTGGCCTTGAGACTCTTGTGTTGACCAAACAATCATCATATGGTCGTGTGGGGGCCATGGTGCGCTTGAATTGGAACTAAGGTCGTTGTGGGCTCTCAACTCGATGTCTTTAGCAAACCCTGAGTGTGTGTGTGGTGAGAATTTGAATCATGAGTCTAAGTTCCAAGCCAATGGTCTAGAACTTGCCCTGAATGTTTGTTGAGGCGAAATCATAGGTGAAACTTGACTTGAGAAGTGAATATAGGCCCTCCTTGATCCGAACTTCCAATTGTGAACAATTTCCATAACCTACCAATGAAATGATCCCTAGTTCAACCCTTTTGAGCCTTAACCTTCTTCTTTCATGAACCAAAGCTACAAGCCGATACCCGTTCTCAGTGAGACTCTCTCTTGGCACCCAAATCTTCCCTTAAGCGATGGCAAATACCTAAGTTTGGGGGGGGGTTGAGGCAAGAAAGGACTCAATGCGGCTAAAAGGTACAAAAGCAAAAGAAAAGGGAGGCAATGAAAAAGAGAAAAAGACAAAAAGAGATGCAAAAGTGAATAAGAACCGAAAAAGGGGATTCAAAGAAAACAAAGTGAAAAAGGTTGTGCAAAAGTAGAAAAAGAAGAAAGGTTTGAAGTGCAAAAGAAAGAGTGACAATGTGTCTCTCTAACCCCTTGAAAAAAAATTGAAAGAAGTGAAACACTCAAATGAGTCGAAAAGTATGCCATGAAGAATCTAAAGAAGTGCTAAAGGGAAGATTGAACCTAAATGAACAAAAACTTATCCTACCTTCACCCAAAAGCCTTCACAAAGACTCCTCAAAAGCCCTATATGATCTTGAGTTGAGGGAAATCTACATTAGTGGATACTTACATGAGGGGCAAGCATATGGTACCTAAAGCTGGACTTATGACCTTATTTGTGAGAGAAATGAGTGAAAACAAAACTCCATCAACCTCGGGTTGTGCGTCAATACTCTACAAAGACCAAGGTATTTGAGAAAAGTGCCTTGATGAAATGAGTCAACCCTTGATGCTCTCGTGTCACATTTGAACCATAGTTCTTAAAAGATTAAAAATGTGTTAATGATGCATTCGTATTGAGGGCAATTGTTAGTCCCAATTGATGCGTGATGAGGCTTCCTTAGGATAAGTTGGAATTACTTGGATGTTTACCTTTGAGGGGTGGGTCTTGTTTTACTTACTTGAGGACAAGCAAAGGTTTAAGTTTGGGGGAGTTGATAACTGTGATTTTGACACGTTTTATGCCCATACTTGCCTATGCTTTATGTATGATTTGCCATAAAATATACCCAGAATGCTTATAAGTTGCGCTTGATCGCAGGTTTGAGCAACAAGGTGACGAAAGTCAAAAATCGGCTCGAAACGGAGTGAAACCTGCTCAAGTGTCAAAGATCAGGAAAGCATGGATATTCAGAACTTGGTGCGGACCGCACCATCATGTCATGCGGCCCCACCACTGAAGTTCAGAGAGTGGCATTCTCAGTTCCAACCAATGCGGCCGCGTTGCAAACTCATGCGGTCCGCACCACTGAAGTTCAGAGAGTGGCATCTTCAGTTCCAACCAATGCGGCCGCGCTACAAGTTCACGCGGT
Source organism: Nicotiana attenuata (assembly GCF_001879085.1). NCBI lineage: Eukaryota > Viridiplantae > Streptophyta > Magnoliopsida > Solanales > Solanaceae > Nicotiana > Nicotiana attenuata. Next base: position 48,679 of record NW_017673772.1, read on the forward strand.
CCGCGCCACAAAAGTTCAGAGACCATCACAAGCCACTCATGCGGCCGCACTACAAGCTCACGCGGTCCGCGCCAGTCATCATGCGGCCGCACTTCATCATTGTGCTGTCGGCGTCAACATCTTCAGAAAGCAAGTCTCAAAAGTAAAGCAACCCAGTGCGGCCGCGTGTCATCATAGTGCGGACCGCACAGACCCCGCAGGGGTATTTTTGTCCGGTTTTTCTTAACTTAGTATAAATAGAATATTTGCCATTTTTTAGGGTACGGATTAGATACAGAACAGCTGCTGCACTCGTGAGACAAAAGTCTTAGCCTATTTTGGGCATTTTTCATTGTGTTTAACGTGGATTATTGTAGATTTTCCTTCTAGCTAATTAATATGTTCATTTTATCTATTTCTCCTTCAATTTCTGTTGTTATTATGGCTAGCTAAACCCATAAGCTAGGGTTGTGGCTCAACCCTAGTGTGGGTAATTAATGGGTATGATTGTTTAATGCTTGAATGATGTNAAAAGAGATGCAAAAGTGAATAAGAACCGAAAAAGGGGATTCAAAGAAAACAAAGTGAAAAAGGTTGTGCAAAAGTAGAGAAAGGAGAAAGGTTTAAAGTGCAAAAGAAAGAGTGACAATGTGTCTCTCTACCCCCTTGAAAGAAATGAAAGAAGTCAAATACTCAAATGAGTCAAAAAGTATGCCATAATGAACCAAAAGAAGTGCTAAAGGGAAGATTGAACCTAAATGAACAAAAACATATCCTACCTTCACCCAAAAGCCTTCACAAAGACTCCTCAAAAGCCCTATATGATCTTGAGTTGAGGGAAGCCTACATTAGTGGATACTTACATGAGGGGCAAGCATATGGTACCTAAAGTTGGACTTATGACCTTATTTGTGAGAGAAATGAGTGAAAACAAAAATCCATCAACCTCAGGTTGTGTGTCATTACTCTAAAAAGTGAGGTTCGCATAGGGAAAGTTGAGGATGTGTGAGTTTGGGATTCCACAAAGACCAAGGTATTTGAGAAAAGCGCCTTGATGAAATGAATCAACCCTTGATGCTCTCGTGTCACATTCGATCCATAGTTCTTAAAAGACTAAAAATGTGTTAATGATGCATTCGCATTGAGGGCAATTGTTAGTCCCAATTGATGCGTGATGAGGCTTCCTTAGGATAAGCCGGAATTACTTGGATGTTTCCTTTTTAGGGATGGGTCTTCTTCTATTTGCTTGAGGACAAGCAAAGGTCTAAGTTTGGGGGAGTTGATAACTGTGATTTTAACACGGTTTATGCCCATACTTGCCTATGCCTTATGTATGAATTGTCATGAAATAGACTCAGAATGCTTATAAAGTGCGCTTGATTGCAGGTTTGAGCGACAAGATGACGAAAGTCAAGAACCAGCTCGAAACGGAGTGAAACCTGCTCAAGTATCAAAAATCATTGAAGTAGGGACAGGAGGACCTAGCGCGGGCCGCACTGATTTGTTGCGCGGCCTCGCTAGGATATTAAGAGAGCAACCATTTCAGGAGTCTCCAAGCGCGGTCAGCGCTCATTTCTACGCGGTCAGCGCTGGTGTCTACACGGTCGCGCTTTAATGTTGTGCGCTCCGCGCTCATTAGCCTGTGCGGCTGCGCTACTTCTTTGTGCGGTCCGCGTCCCCAGTTCCAGAAGTGAATGATAGAAGGCCAAGACCCCTACGCGGCCGCGCTGCATTTATGCGCGGTCCGCGCCAGCCCCGCAAGGGTATTTTTGTCCGATTTTTCTGGCATAGTATAAATAGAATATTTTATTATTTCTAGGTTAAGTTTTAGACATCAGATAGCAGCAGCACTCGTGAGATTCAAGTTTTAGCCTATTTTGGGCATTTTAACCTTGTTTTAACGTGAATTTGTGTAGATTAACTTCCTAGTTAATTATTATGTTGATTTTATCTACTTCTTCTATAATTTCTGTTGCTATTATGGCTAGCTAAACCCTTTAGCTAGGGTTGTGGCTCAACCCTAGTGTGGGTAATTAATGGGTGTGATTGTTTAGTGCTTGAATGATGTTGGGTGTTTGATATTTGGGTTGATTTTATGTTTTTAACTAGGATTTGGTGGTTGCAAACACTAAAACTAGCTTAGTGAGTCTTGACTCTTCTTGAGAAAGAGTGTCTATGACTCCAAAGTTAACCCAACAAGGAATTGGGATGGACCCATGAGAATGGTAGTCCCAATTAGCGGGTAAGACCTCGAGAGAGTGATTACCCAACTTGAACCCTAAGTTGCTTGGTTTGTTAGCCTACCCAATTGGTCTCGAGAGAGTCAATTGGGCAAAATCACTCTTTCTACCGAGAGGTGTGAGAGTGAGTGCTATCGTGCAACGGTTATATCATAAGCCCCTTAATCATCATTCTTCTACCCGTTAGTTGACCACCTAAGTAAATGCCACGACCCTAGTGTCTTTCTCTATCTTGCATACAACCTAGAATTACTATCTTGGCATAATTTAGTTATAATTAGTAGTTGATAAATTGTAGTTGATAATCATAAAAACCTAAAAATGATAGAAGGTCAATTAGAAGCAAACACGCATTTCTAGACTAAGCAAATATCCAACTCCCTTTCGAGCTCCCTGTGGAAATTGACCCCGATACCACTATTGGGTAAAAGTATTAGCGCCCACTCTTCCTAAGGTTGAGTCCGCTGCGACCTAATCAACTTTTTGGCGCCGTTGTCGGGGAGCTTACGGTGTTGACTATTTGTGTAGCTAGTTTTGTGTTTTGCTTCTCTTTCCTTCTTTTTACTAATTTTGATTGTGTTGATCCATCAGGTACACATGGCTCTAAACGGAAATGACCCTCTTGGCAATGCCTTGGCGGGGGAGGAGGTTGAAGATGTTGAGCAAGATGAGCTTCCGGTACCTCAAGTACCACGACGAGGTCGAAATGTCAGTGCTAATGTACATGACAACAATCCTATTCCAGACCCTCCTCCGCCACCGCCAAGAGCGGTCCCTAGAGTTCTTCCTAATCAAGGGTATGCAAGTGCCATTGTTCCTTCCCGAATCCGGGCGGGGAACTTTCAAATCACAAATGTCATGTTGACTTTGCTCGAGAAATGGGGATATTTTACAGGCGCCTCCGACCAAAATTCATACAAGCACTTGAAGGGGTTCGTAGATACTTGCTGGGGCAGCAAACAAACAAACGTGTCAGAGGATGCGTTGAGATTGAGGCTTTTCCCGTTTTCTTTTCGGGGAAAAGCGTTGGACTGGTTAGAAAGGTTACCAAATCATTCTATCACCACATGGGATGAATTGGCGGACAAATTTATTGCCAAGTTCTTTTCTCCAAGTCATATGGCGGCTCTTCGGGATGAGATTCTAACCTTTAAGCAAATGCCAACTGAACCATTGCATGAGATCTGGGAGCGATATAGAACAATGGTGATGGAATGCCCTAACAACGACATGACTGAGGCGATGATGCCCATTAACCCGAAATACCTCACCATTTTTGTTTTTGAGATCATGAGCACCAAAAGGAGTCACAAATACCACTTCAAAAGGGCCACTCCACATAGACTTGAGTTTGCCCGGAAATAACCTCAACCGGGAGTTGAAAAGAAGAGCCATATCACCAACCTTGAATTCCTTTCCGAGCATATTTGTCGTGAAGGTACTTCATCTTGTCCTTGTACAAAGACGAGCTGGAGTAGGCATGAAATCTAAACTCATCAAGCTCATTCAATTGCTCCACTCGGAGATTGGCTGCAACATCCTATTCCAAGTTCAACTTCCTCAATGCCTACATAGCCTTGTGCTCAAGTTCCACCGGAAGATGGCAAGCTTTACCAAACACCAACCAATACGGAGACATACCAATTGGAGTCTTGTAAGCCGTCAGATAAGCCCAAAGAGCATCATCCAATTTCTAAGACCAATCGGTCCTATTAGCATCCACCGTTTTGGACAAAATACTCTTTATTTCCCGATTTGAGACTTCCACTTGTCTGCTAGCTTGTGGATGATAGGGGGTGGTCACTTTGTGGTTAACTCCATACTTAGCAAGCAATGAGTCGAAAGCCTTGTTGCAAAAATGGGACCCCCCCATCACTAATAATGGCCCGAGGAGTACCAAACCTCGTAAATATACTCTTTTTCAAAAATGCTACAACACTTCGGGCTTCATTGTTGGGTAGAGCCACGGCTTCCACCCACTTTGAGACATAGTCCACCGCCACGAGAATGTAAGTGTTACCACAAGAGCTCACGAACATACCCATAAAATCGATGCCCCAAACATCAAAAATATCCACCTCGAGAATTGTATTGAGGGGCATCTCATTCTTCTTGGAAATACCGCCGGCTCTTTGACATGCATCACATCTCTTCACCAATTCACTAGCATCCTTGAACAGCGTCGGCCAATAGAATCCGCAACTCAAAACTTTTGAGGCCCGCCCCCTACCCCCCCCCCCCCCCCGGTGATGACCACCATAGGGGGAAGAGTGACAAGCCTCCAATATGCTCAATTGTTCACTTTCCGGTACACATCTTCTTATCACTCCATCCGTGCAAATTCTAAAAAAATACAGATCATCCCAATAGAAATCCAAGCTATCCCGCTTGAGTTTCTTCCTTTGGTTGGAAGAGAGCTCACACGGGACGTTACCAGTTACAATGAAGTTGGTGATGTCCGCGAAACATGGCATTTCACACATAGAAACGGAAAGAAGCTGCTCGTCAGGGAACCTATCAGTAATCTCAATACCATCACTTGGACTCCCCTCTTCCTCTAATCGGGACAAATGGTCTGCAACTTGATTCTCGCTTCCCTTTCTATCCACAATCTCTAAATCAAATTCCTGAAGGAGTAGCACCCACCTCATCAATCTTGCTTTCGAATCCTTCTTAGTCATCAAATACCGGAGGGCTGCATAGTCTGTGTGTATGATCACCTTTGCTCCCATAAGGTAAGGTCGAAATTTCTCCATCGCGAACACAATAGCCAATAGCTCTTTCCGTCACTGTGTAGTTTCTTTGGGCCTCATTCATCGTCTTGCTGGCATAATACACAGGATGGAACATTTTGTTAATTCTTTGGCCTAGCACCGTACCAACCGCTACATCACTCGCATCACACATAAGTTCAAAAGGCAAATCCCAATTAGGTGCGGTGATGATAGGAGTTGTTGTCAACTTGTGTTTCAATAGCTCAAAAGACTCCATGCACTTCTCATCAAAGATAAACTTGACATCCTTCTCTAACAATTTGCAAAGTGGGTTCACAATTTTTGAAAAATCTTTAATGAATCGCCGGTAAAACCCGGCATGACCAAGAAAACTCCTCACCCCTTTGACAGAGGTAGGGGAAGGGAGCCTTGAGATAACCTCTATTTTTGCCTTATCAACTTCAATTCCTTGCCTTGAGATTTTGTGACCCAATACAATTCCCTTTTGCACCATAAAGTGACATTTCTCCCAGTTAAGCACAAGGTTGGTTTCTTCACATCTTGCCAAAACCCTATCCAAGTTCACCAAACATTCTTCAAATGAATCTCCCACCACACTGAAGTCGTCCATGAATACTTCCAAGATATCCTCCACCATGTCGGTGAAGATTGCCATCATGCATCTTTGAAAGGTCGCTGGGGCATTACATAGTCCGTATGGCATTCTCGAGAAAGCGAACGTGCCATAAGGACATGTAAAGGTTATCTTCTCCTGATCCTCTGGGCAATGAGAATTTGATTATACCCCGAGTAGCCATCTAGAAAACAATAAAAGGCCCGGCCCGCAAGACGATCAAGCATTTGGTCCAAGAATGGTAGTGGGAAATGATCTTTTCTTGTCACCTTGTTCAGATTTCTATAGTCCATACACACTCTCCAACCCGTAACTGTCCGAGTAGGAATCAACTCATTGTTGGCATTGGTCACTACCGTCATTCCACCCTTCTTTGGCACACATTGAACCGGAGAGGTCCATGAACTATCCGAGATCGGGTAAACCACACCGGCGTCAAGCCACTTGATAACCTCCTTCTTCACTACTTCTTGCATCACCTCGTTGAGTCTCCTTTGATTTTCAAGAGATGGGCGTGCATCCTCCTCCAAGATGATCTTATGCATGCAAAATGCGGGGCTTATTCCCCTGATGTCCGCCAAAGTCCATCCTATTGCCCTTTTTCGCTTTTGAAGCACCTCCACAGTGGCCTCAACCAGCAAGTTAGTAAGGCAAGAAGAAAGAATAACTGGAAGAGTAGAATTAGAGCCCAAGAGTTCATACCTGAGGTGTGGAGGATGTGGTTTCAACTCCAACACCGGTGGGTCCTCAATTGATGGCTTGGTTGGCGGAGTTTTGCGATTCTCAAGATCCAAAGATAGCTTCCTAGGCTCATATGAATATGAACCCATTCCATGCAATGCATTCACGCACTCCACTCTACCGGCATCATCATTGACATCCATGTTAAGAAGCATGGCTTCAAGAGGATCTTCAACATTAATCAAGGTACTTGTGTCATCCACTATCACCGCCGTGACAATGTCCACAAATGAACACACCTCCATAATATTGGGTTGTCTCATTGATTTGCACACATGAAATACCACCTTCTCATCACCCACACGGAATGTTAACTCCCCTGCTTCCACATCAACCAATGCCTTCCCCGTAGCTAGGAAAGGTCTTCCAAGAATAATAGGCAATTCGAAATCCAATTCACAATCCAATATGACAAAGTCATCGTCGATTATACCTAAAGGCCTCTTCATCGACCGGTCCGCCATTTGAAGTCTCATTGAGGTTGGCCTAGGTTGCCCAATTCCCAAAGTCTTGAAGACTGAGTACGGCATCAGATTAATGCTAGCCCCCAAGTCACATAGGGCCTTAGCAAAGTCCGCACTCCCGATAGTGCAAGGAATAGTGAAAGCTCCAAGGTCTTCTAGTTTCGGGGCCATAGAATGCACAATCGCACTAACTTGGTGCGTCATCTTTATTGTTTCACACTCCATAGAATGCTTCTTGGTGACTAAATCCTTCATGAATTTTGCGTACCTAGGCATTTGTTCTAGTGCCTCCACTAAAGGAACATTGATTGTGAGGCACTTCATCATGTCTATGAATTTCTTAAACTGATTGTCATTCTTTTGCTTTGCTAACCGCTGAGGATATGGTGGAGGTGGTCTAGGCAAGGGTGCCTTGGCCTTGGGCACCGCCGGCTCGGGTATATCAATAATGTGTTCCCTAGACGGGTTCACGGCATCTTGAGTCTCTACCCCGGCCTGATCATCAATATCAATCCGCACATCATTTGTCACTATTGGTTCAACCACATTGTCAACATTCAAATGTGCATCATCGTCATGCAACTCAATTTCATCATTCACAACCTGATTCTCAACCGAGGCATGCACATCATCGCCTCTTCCACTCCTAGTTGTAACCGCCATCACATGATTGTTACCCCCTTCGGGTTCACTACCGTGTCACTTGGTAGCGCACATTTAGGTCGGGTATTTAAAGCTTGAGAAATTTGTCCTATTTGCACCTCTAGGTTCTGGATAGATGTATTATGTGAAGCCAATTGTGCATCAGAATCTTGGTTCTTTTTCATCATCTGCTCGAACATCATCTCTATCCGTCCCATATCACTTCCGGAAGAACTAGGCCCTTGTGACTGAAAGGGGGGTGGATTGTTTGGTTGTTGGAACATGGGGGGCCTTTGAAAGCCTTGCCCCCTACCACCATTATTCCACCCTCCTTGATTGCTATTGTTGTTGTTCCAATTGTTGTTGTTCCCGTTCCCATTGCCTTGGTTATTACCTTGATTACCCCAATTGTTGTTCTGATTGTTATTGTTCCAATTGTTACCACCTTGTTGTTGATTATTGTTATTCCAATTGCCGCCTCCTTGTTGATTGCCCCAATTGCCTTGGGGGCGCCATTGTTGATTCCCTTGATTTCCTCTATTTCCTTGGATGTTATTGACATATTGGCATTCCTCACTTTGATCATCAAAACGCTCGTTCGAATAACCACCACCATCATTGTTGTTGTCAAACTGCTCACCATTACCTTGATGTTGTTGTTGCCCTCTTTGCCTCCTTTTTAGCATAGAAACATTCTCCATTGCATTGACTTGGCGCGGGTTTTATACTTGTTGCAATTGCGCCTTCGCCAACTGATTGATTGTTGTTGTAAGATCGGCAATAGCTTGGCCATGGTCACTCAACTCCCTGTACAAATGGATGACCGTGGGGTCACCTTGGGGTACATTCGCTCGCCTTTTCCATGCCGAAGAGGTGTCGGCCATTTCATCAAGTACGTCACATGCCTCTTGGTAAGAAAGTTTCATAAAGTTCCCACCGGCCAATTTGTTCACAATGCACTGATTCGTGGTGTTGATGCCCCTATAGAAAGTCTGCTGGATCATCGCCTCAGTCATGTCGTTGTTAGGGCACTCCTTCACCAATGTTCTATATCGCTCCCAGATCTCGTGCAATGGTTCCGTTGGCATTTGCTTGAAAGCTAGAATCTCGTCCCGAAGAGCCGCCATATGACTTGGAGAAAAGAACTTGGCAATAAATTTTTTCCGCCAATTCATCCCATATGGTGATAGAATGATTTGGTAACCTTTCTAACCTGTCCAACGCTTTGCCCCGGAGAGAAAACGGGAAAAGCCTCAATCGCAACGCATCCTCTGACACGTTTGTTTGTTTGCTGCCTCAGCAAGTATCTACGAACCCCTTCAAGTGCTTGTATGCATTTTGGTCGGAGGCGCCCGTAAAATATCCCATTTGCTCGAGCAAGGTCAAAATGACATTTGTGATTTGAAAGTTCCCCGCCCGGATTCGGGGAGGAACGATGACACTCGCGTACCCTTGATTAGGAAGAACTCTTGGGACTGCTCTTGGCGGTGGCGGAGGAAGGTCTGGAATAGGATTGTTGTCATTTGCGTTGGCCGGACGGCCTCTACGTGGAACTTGAGGTGGTATAACCTCTTCGGGCTCAAGATCCTCTACCTCCTCCCCCGCGTTCACGTTGCCAAGAGGGTCGTTTGCATTGAGAGCCACAGTACCTGAATGATTGACACAAATAGAATTAGTAAACAAGAAGGAAAGAGAAGCAAAACACAAAACTAACTAAACCGATAGTCAACACCGTAAGCTCCCCAGCAACGGCGCCAAAAAGTTGATCGCGGCCGTCTCAACACTACACAATGGTAGGAGTAGTGGGTTACAATAACTAATACTCGAATAGTGGATCGGGGTCGAATTTCCATAGGGAACTTGGAATGGAGTTGTATTGCCTGCTTAGTTTATAATTGCATTCATACTTCTAATTGCACTCCTAACATTTTTGGAGGTTTTTATATTTAAAACTACTATTGCAATCTAAATGATTAAAGCTAAATTATGCTAAGGAAATATTGCTAAGTTGTGCTTGATATAGGAAAAAGGCACTAGGGTTGTGACACTACCTAGGTGGCTAGCTAACGGGTAGAAGCTACTAAGGAGAGATTGATAAATCTGGGTTTAGTGCTATAGCTGTTGCACAATTGCAGTCGTTCTCACACCTCTCGGTAGAGAGAACAATTTTGCCCAATTGACTCTCTCGAGACCAATTAGGTAGGCCAATTAGACCGGTCAACTAGGGCTCAAGTAGGGTAATTACTCTTTCGAGGTTTAACCCGTTAATTGGGACTACCATTCTCATGGGTCCATCCCAATTCCTTGTTGGGTTAACTTTTAGGGTCATATGACTCTCTCTCTCAAGAAGAGTTAGACCCACTAAGCTTGAATTCATGTTTGCAACCACAAATTCTAGATTGAAACACAAAATCAACCCAAATAACAAATACCCAAGCTCAATCTCACCCTAGGATGCAACACCCATTAACTACCCACACTAGGGTTGAGCCACAACCCTAGGTAATGGGTTTAGCTAGACATAATTAAAGTAGAAACAGTAGAAATAGATGATGAAATGAACATAATAATTGATTACTACTTAAAATCTATGATATTCAAGAGTAAAATTGCCAAAATAGGCTACAAAATACTTCTCACGAGCGCAGCTCTCGTTCAGCAGCTAAAACATGACCTAAAAATGTCAAAAAGATCTATTTATACCGAGCTAGAAAATTTGGACAAAAATGCCCCTGCGGGGTAGGCGCGGACCGCTCAAAAAGGGAGTGCGACCGCGTTGGCTCTTGGACTCTTGAACTCTGTTGTCTAAAGTTGGGACCGCGGACCACGCAGAAATGTAGCGCGGCCGCGTTTCAGTACGGGCGCGGACCGCGTATAAATTGAGCGCGGCCGCGTGGCAGTACTTTGGCAAAAACACCATCTCTCTGAATCTCATCTACGCGGACCGCGTAAAAAGGAGCGCGGACCGTGCAGATTGCCCTTGAATGAACCAGTCTCTGAATCTCCTTGCGCGGCCACGTGGCAAAACAGTGTGTCCGCGCTAGGTCTTCTTGTTCCCCACTTCCATTGGTCTTTGACACTTGGCAGGTTTCACTCCGTTTTGAGCCGATCTTTGACATTTGTCATCTTGTCGCTCAAACCTGCAATCAAGCGCAACTTGTAAGGATTTTGGGATTATTTTGTGGCAATCCATAACAAAAGCAATAGCAAGTAGGGGTATAATCATGTTAAAATCCTAACTTATCACCTACGCGGTCGCGAAGGGCAATTTTTCTGCAACACTGGACCTGCAATTTCTGCAACTTTCAAACTACAAAATATGATCCGAATGACTACCCGAAACTCACCCGAGGCCCCCGGGAATTCAGCCAAAGGCACAAACATAACCCAATACCTTATTCAAACTTGTTCCAATCATCAAGACACCTCAAACAACATCAAATTTACCAAATCACATCGAATTTAAGCCTAAGTTTCTAAAATAAAATACACCTTCGATCAAAAACCCCACCAAACCACATCCAAATGACCTAAAATTTTACACACACATCCCAAATGACATAACGAAGCTACTGCAACTCTTGGAATTCCATTCCGACCACTGGATAAAAATCTCACCAACCCACCAGAAATCGCCAAAATATCAACTTCGCCAATTCAAGCCTAATTCTATTCTGGACCTCCAAAACCCATTCCGATCACGCCCCTAAGTCACAAATCACCTCCCGAAGCTAACCGAACCACCGGAACTCACATCCGAGCCCTACAATACATAAGTCAACATTCGGTTGACTTTTCCAACTTAAGCTTTCTTAAAAGAGACTAAGTGTCTCAACCCTTATCAAAACCAACCCGGATGCAATCCAACCAACCCGATAACTCAAAACATGGAAGAAACAAAGCAATAAGAAGTAGAAATGGGGGGAATGGACCGGTAACTCATGAGACGACCGGCCGGGTCGTCACATGGCATGATATCTTTTCCGTGTGAGTATGATTATATTTTGGCATGAGGTCATTGCCCTGCGAGCATGATGTCTTTGCAGTGCGAGTGACATTATATGTGGCACAAGGTCTTTGTTGTGCAAGAACGAGGTCTTTGCCCTACAAGTGCGATTATATTGCACACAACGTCTTTTTCGTGCGAGTACGGGGTCTTTGCCGTGTTGTGGCACGAGGTCTTTGTTGTGCGAGAACGAGGTCTTTTTCGTTTGAGACAGATTATATTGTGGCACGATGTCTTTTCCATGCGAGTGTGATTCGTATTGTGGCACAGAGCCTTTGACGTGCAAATGTGACTGATAATTTATGTATGAGGCGTGATATGTGTGTGTTACTTCTTAATGACTTGCTGTTGAAGGTGAGTCGTTAGTTGTCGTTAGTTGCATTTCATTATAATCACTTGTCTTGAGGAGATAAGTGTTATTGTTTCTGTTATACTTTCTGTTGCTAGCCTGTGATATATTGCACAGGTTATTTGACTAGTGAGTATCGTATGAGTTGAACCTCGTCACTACTTCACCGAAGTTAGTCCTAATACTTATTGGGTACCGACCATAGTGTACTCATACTACACTTTTGCACCTTGCGTGCAAATTCTTAGAGCTGAGCTGCTAATTTAAATGAAGGCAGGAGTTGATGTCGTAGTTGCATCCCATATTTGAGCTACCACTTGTTCATGGTAGATTAGGACCTCATTTCTATTTATGTAACCTTCAAACAAATGTTGTACTTATATTTTTTTACCATTTTTGTAAATCCAAATCATGGCGGCTCATGACTTGTAGAACCTTTTCTTGAGGTAGTTGTATTGAATTCTTTTGCAGTTTTATTAACAATATTGATGATTTCTCATTATAGTAGTGACTTATAGTGTTTGTATTACCTAGCGGATTTGGTTTAGGTGCCATCACGACTTGGTGGGGTTTTGGGTCGTGACACGTAAAATGTTATTCATGCATAGCTTGGACACGAGATAATCGTGTTGAGCCATGCCAAGGCCCTTTGTATGAATGTTAGCTAGTTATTCTGTAGAGGACACATGCAAAATAAAAACTAAGCCAAATTTTAGTTTCTCTCAGATGAAATGACAATCAATATTAATATGTATGGTTCTCTTCTACACAAAATTAGTTGCAATTTAAATTGCAAATTTACTATAATAATGATAGAATATTGGTAATTGAATAATTATGTCAAAACCCAATCTGTATGACCGTGACCATGCATACTTTTTGACCCAAGCGAACCAGCCATATGATTCACCACAACCATATGCATGAAAATGAATTAACTAAGAAAGCCATTTAGAAATTATAAATATTTTCAAATCAAATCATGAAATATTTTTCATATCCAAAATCATACATGAAGTTTTTCATAGTAATTTAAAAAAATGATGTCTTTCTTATGTATGTTGTGTACACTCCCACTATTACAATCAAACATAACTATATATGGAGCCTTTATACCAAATAATAGAATTAAGCAATTGGGATAATTTCCAAAAAAAAATGTAGAACAACGTGATAGCTACCAAGAAATAGAAATAGCACCTCATCACAAACCTCGGCAAGAGAGTAATCACTTTCAAATCCTTAAACCCAAACATAAGATATCCACTTTTACGTTTCACTGGGAGTACTATACCAATATCAACTTAAAACCAAGGTCAATAAACCTAGTAAAAATATGAATTTTGATGATCCTATAAGGTTTTGGCTCTATTTATCAAAAGCTGGCAATTTCAAAAATTGGAGAGTTCATAAATTTTACCGGGAGTTGACTTTAATGTTATCGGTGTCCAGTCAATGTTCTTGTTCATTGGCTATGTTCATTTGGTGTATTAAAACTTGTATGCCAAATTTGGTTGTGATCCAGAGTGTCTAAGTGTGATTCATATGAGTTCGGTGAAGTTGGAATGCTTGAAAGTTAAGAGAATCATTTTGATCATCGATTCATGTTTTGGTGTTATTTGTGGTGCTTTGAGCCTTTAGATAAGCTTGGATATTGTATTTGGACTTGTTGATATAATTGGGTGAGATCCCAAGGGGATCAGGTGTGATCTAGGGTAGTTTCGGATCATTTCTATGAGTTTGAAGCTGCTAAATTTCCAATGGTTGGTAGTGCTTTTCGATTGCGGTGCAAGGCTCATGATCATGGAGAAGGATCTTGGCTAGCTGTATTTGTGCTTCGTGTTTATGCTTCAGGAGTCGTGTTCGCAATGTGTTTTTTGGGAGTTGTAGTTGTGTTCTTCGCGTGCGCATGGTGGCTTCGCGTTCACGTTATTGTGATAAGCTTGGTCATCATGTTCGCGTACCAGAGATCGGGTTCGCCTAGAGATGGAGCAGGTTGGGGGCTCATTATCTTTCACGTTCTTGAGACGAAGCTCGTGTTCACGATGTGTTGTTTTGTTCGCTTTTGGGATCTCGAGGCTCAGACGCGATCGTGTAGACTTGTTTCTAGACCATTAGTATTTGTGCTTCACGAACGCGAGGCTTGTGCCGCATTCGCGAACGGTACTTTTGGACAGAACACACACACACACCTATTCTTTTATATTTTGAGCCCTAGACTTGAAGAGGGGTGATTTTTCATAGAGATTTTCATGCAAGGTAAGAGGGTAAGTGATTCCTACTTATTTATGACTATATTTCAAGAATCTTCATGAATTTCTACACCTAAAACATTTGTTTTTGAAAGAATATTTTGGGGTTTATGCATATTTTGGCATTTTGACCATCGAAATGGACCCGAATTTGGAAACTAATTATATATTTGTACATGGCAGGTTATGGTTCATCGAATTTTGGTATTGGTTTCAAAATTAGGCACGCGGGGCTGGGTTAACCTTTTGTTGACTTTTTGTAAATTATTCATAGATCGAAGTTTTATAGATCAAAGCTTTATGGTTTGTTGACTTCCTTGGATGATGTTTGGCTTGGATTTGCGTTATTCGAGGGTTAGAATGTTGTTTTGACGCAATTTGAGGTCGATCCTAGCAAGGGCAAGAGTATGTTTCTTGGCTAACCTTGTTAAGAGGGAAACTCTTAAGATTTGACTTGATTGCTATGTGTTTAAGGTATTGGGGATACCGTATATGCAAGGTGGTGAGTGTATATGCACGTACACAGTTTATATTATGTCTGGGGTAGAATTTAGGTACTTTATGAATTTTTTTTTTATTATATGCTCATCTTGATTCATATTTTTTTTTTGGCTTATAACTACATTTGCTCTTTTATTCATGTTAGAAACCATTCCTAGGTTTATATTTATTTATGAAGATATGGGAGCTTATTCTTGATATATTGAATTACTTGAATCATTTTTAGTGATATAGAAATTCTATGGGTATACATCCGCATGATTATTACCAAGTCCTTGTGTATCTTTTATCTATTAATTCCTAGGCATATGCATGCTATATATGGATGTTTGATCTGGATTGAGACTATGGGACGAAAGGTATGGCTGTGCGATTGAGATACATTTATGGCACACATAACATGATGAGCAGATATTTGATTATGAGTGAGCAATCAAGCTCTTTTTGTTCTTGGATAAGGAACCGTTCCTCCGGATTCGCGTGATAACTCTTGCATATCCATCGTTGATTCATTTAGAAGCAATTGTTAAATGCTAATTGTTGTATGTCTCCTATATGTGCTAGCTGGGAGACTTAACTCCGTTGATTGAAGCATGCCATCTTTAAATACCATATCTGAGGAACAATATGATTATCTCTTGAATTGAAAAAAACATGCTTTATGTTTCTCGTCCATTGATATCTTGCATACTTGTATTCATGAGATTAATTACTTTTTTTGTTCAAGGCTTTGCTAGTTATATATGTATTGTAAGTATCACGATGCCTATGGACTCGCCACCGCTTCTTCGAGGTTAGACTTGATACCTATTGGGTACCGGCTACGGAGTACTCATTATATGCTTCTAAACATCATTTTATGCAGATCCTCAAGCGGGTTCCAGCAAATCCTCTTGTTGAGCCTAGGAGATTCCTCAGGGACTTAGGGTGAGCTGCAACTCATGGATTCATTTCGCAGTGCCCGAGTGCCTGTCATTTTCATTTTCTCATATCGGTTTGATCATGTATTCAGACTTGTAGTTATCTAGTAGTTTCTCGTGTACTTGTATAACCTAGTTCTTAGGGGTTGTACTGTTTTGGTCATATTCTGACCATGTTATGATTGTATAAGATATTATAATCTTTTGAGATTATTCCTGTGTTTATTTGTGAAATAATTCTGTTAATCGAGATTATTCGTGTCTTTATTTTTTAAATAATTCTGTTAATTAAAGAAATATGTACTATATTCTTTTGATTGTGAGTTTTCTTGCTTAGCAAGTACGGCTAGGTGCCATCACGATCTGAGGTGGGATTTTGGGTCCTGAAAATTTGGTCTCAAAGTTCTAGGTTCTAAGGGTCTCACGAGTGACGAGCAAGTCTAGTAGAGTCTTGTGGATCGGTACAGAGACGTCTATGTCACGACCCAATTCCTCCCTCCGTGAACTGCCGTGACGACACCTAGTCTCTACGACTAGGTATGCCTAACACATTGCAGAAATGAAAGTAAAAGCATGAATATTAACTATTGGCAGCACAACTATCCATTAAGCAACTAAATGCCACTTGGCATATACACTTATCACTTCAGAAAAATTACCGAACAACACCCAAAACCCAGAAACTCGCAAGTCACAAGCTACTAAGATGTTCTAACTTTTCTATACTTCATCTCTACAGAAAGAAAGAGAAATGAACATAAGGGGATAGAGGGGGACTCCGAGGATTTGCGGGCGCGGGTAAATGTACCTTGAATTCTCCAACAGGTAGCAGCGACTGCAACTAATGATGAGGCTAGTACGATGAACCTGGATCTGCACACGAAAAACCTGTGCAGGAAAGGGCATGAGCACACCATAGTGGTACCCAGTAAGTCCCAAGACTAACCTCGGTCGAGTAGTTACGAGGTCAGGTCAAGGCCCTACTAGTTTATATATATAATAAATATAAAACAATAAGAAATATCGCAGTAAAATTAAATACTAACAATTGACAAAATGAAATCACAGAATAACCACAACTCAATACAAAGAGATAGCAAATAGGGGATCTCCCGGGATACAATCCCGTAGTCCCATACGTAAATGTACAGGGGATCTCCCGGAATAGTGTTCGTAGTTCAAAAGTAAATATGCAGGGGGATCTCCCAGAATACCATTCCGTAGTTGCAAAGTAAATATACTGGGGGATCTCCCGGAATACAAATCCGTAGTCCCAAAGTAAACATACAGCTCGATCAATGTAAATAACAGTAACAACAGGAAATTCTATAGTTTAGATTAAAATCATATCAAACAAGACAGGAAATTCTTACTCCAAACATGTTGCACAGAGTCCAGGTACGCAGTTAAAGGCAGTTAAACAGTTAAGGCACGTAAGCATGCTTTCCTAAGCTAAACAGGTTGGCTACATGTACTAGTATTTCTCAATTAGAGGGAAGCATAGATATTTACTTAGTGAAAACGGGGGTTTTCAACAATTAGCACGTGTACGCACTCGTCACCTCACGTACACGGCATTCATATAACAACAATACCAAATCCTAAGGGGGAGTTCCCCCACACAAGGTTAGCCAAGCCACTTATCTCGAACCAAGCTCAAAAATCAATCCGAAGTCACTCTCTTGCCACAACTATCCAACTCCAAGTGGCCAAAATCTAATCAAATCAATTACATAACGTAGATATAGCTATAAGCAACTAATTTAGCTAATGAAATAAAAGCTAGGGTAAGAAAATAGAAAAATGCCCAAAAATCCTCTATGGGCCCACATCTATGAATCGGGTAAAAGTAACAAATTATCAACACCCACTCACTCATGAGTTCGCTCATACAAAAATCATCCAAAACCGACGCCTAATTCCTGCTCAAACCTCAGA
The DNA here is from genome assembly GCF_001879085.1 of Nicotiana attenuata. Lineage (NCBI taxonomy): Eukaryota > Viridiplantae > Streptophyta > Magnoliopsida > Solanales > Solanaceae > Nicotiana > Nicotiana attenuata. The sequence goes on from NW_017673772.1 coordinate 66,059, forward strand.
TTTTCGATTGGGGAACTTTTCCCCCATTTTCCAAACTTCAACCCTCAAATTCCTTAAATAGATGAATAATGCATCAATATACTAATGTAACATGATCAAAATAGAGATAGGATTAGTTACTCAATAACTCTCCTTTAGAATGCCTCGAAAAAATCGCCTTCCACCGAGCTCCAATTAAATTTTGTGTTATGAAATTTTAAACCCTCGAAATCCCCTTTTCTGCCCAGCGATTTCTGCTCCTCCACTCATACGACCGCATCTGTGGTCCCGCTTCTGCAGCTAGAGCTCCGCACCTGCGAAAATTAATTAACTCCCCAAAAAACCGCACCTGCGCTCAATCCTTCGCAGATGCGGCTCTGCTTCTGCGGCTCGTACCTCGCATCTGCGACTACTGGCCCTCATGCCTAAAACCGCACCTACGACCCCTTCCTCGCTTCTGTTGGGCCGCACCTGCCGGCTTCCTACCACAGGTGGGAAAACACCAGAACCAGCCAACTTCAGATTTTGCTCAAGTCCAAATTTTCAGCCGTTAAGCACCGAAAACTCACGCGAGGCTCCCGGGACCTCAACCAAAGTTATCAACCAATTCTGAAACACCATACGAACTTAGTCAAGCCTTCAAATCACCTCAAACAACGCTAAAACGCCGAACCACCCTCCAATCCAAACTTAATGAACTTGAAGTTTCAAAATTCTACAACCGATGACGAAACCGACCAAACCACGTCCAATTGACCCCAAATTTTGCATACAAGTCATATTCAACACTACGGACCTACTCAAACTTCCGGAATCGGATTTCGACCCCGATATCAAAAGTTCCACTATCGGCCCGAAACATTAAAAATTCAAGTTTCGCCAATTCAAGCCTAAATGAGGTACAGACCTCAAAAACATAATCCGGGCACGCCCCTAAGCCCCAAATCACCCAACAGAGCTAACGGAATCAACGGAATTCCATTCCGGAGCCGTCTTCACATTGTTCCGACTATAGTCCAAATTTTAAGACTTAAGCTCTCATTTAAGGACTAAGTGTCCTAAAACACTCCGAAACTCAAAATGAATCATCCCGGCAAAACACAATATCAGAAAAAGACATGGGGAAAGAGTAAACAGAGGATCAGGGGATATACATTCATTCATCCTCGAACGCGCATAGAGACATACCTGAAGTGGTGAAAAAGTGAGGATAACCGCTGTGCATATCTTGCTCGATCGCCCAAGTCGCCTCCTCGACCGGCTGACCCCGCCACTAAACCTTTACTGATGCAATGCTCTTTGACCTCAGCTTTTGAACCTACCTGTCCAACATAACCACTGGCTCCTCAACAGAAGATAGATCCTTGTCCATCCGGACTGAACTTAAATCCAACACGTGATACCTCCGGAGCATCGAAACATGAAATACCGGATGGACTCCTTCCAACCTGGGAGGTATGGCAAGCTTATAAGCAACCTCCCCAACACGCTGCAACACCTCAAAGGGGCCAATAAACCTTGGGCTCAACTTGCCCCTCTTTCCAAATCTCACAACGCCCTTCATAGGCGAAACCCGAAGCATGACCCGCTCTCTCACCATAAATGAAGCATCGCGAGTCTTCCAATCCACATAACTCTTCTGTCTGGACTGGGCTGTGCGAAGTCTATCCTAAATCACCTTAACCTTCTCCAAAGCATCCTAAACCAAGTTTGTGCCCAATAATCTACCGTCGTCTGGCTCGAACCAACCCACCGGGGACCTACATCGCCTACCATACAGAGCCTCATACGGTACCATCTGAATGTTGGACTGATAACTGTTATTGTAGGAAAACTCCACAAGTGGAAAGAACTGATCCCAAGAACCTCCAAACACACGCATGGAGCATATCCTTATGAATCAGAATAGTGTGCTCGGACTGTCCGTCCGTCCGGGGTGAAATGTTGTGCAGAACTCTACCCGAATACCCAACTCATGTTGTACGGCTCTCCAGAACGGTGATGTAAACTGAGTACCTCTATTTGAAATGATGGAAACCGGAATACCATGTAGGCGAAAAATCTCTCTGATATAAATCTCAGCCAATCGCTCCGAAGAATAGGTAGTACACACAGGAATCAAGTGTGCGGACTTGGTCAGCCAATCCACAATCACACAAATAGCATCGAACTTTCTCAAAGCCCGTGGGAGTCCACCTACGAAATCCTTAGTGATCCGCTCCCACTTCTACTCCGGAATCTCTATTTAATGAAGCAAACCACCCGGTCTCTAATGCTCATATTTCACCTGCTGACAATTGAGGCACCGAGCTACAAACCAACCTATATATTTCTTCATCCTCCTCCACCAATAGTGCCGCTTCAAATCCTGGTACATCTTTGTAGCACCCGAATGGATGGAATACCGCGAACTATGGGCCTCTTCTAGAATCAACTTCCGAAGCCCATCAACATTGGGCACACATATCCGGCCCTGCATCCTCAATTCCTTGTCATCACGAATGGTCACACCTCTGGCATCATCGTTCAGAACATTGTCCTTGAGGATAAGCAAATTAGGGTCATCATACAGACGGTCTCTGATACGATCAAACAAGGAACACCGAGAAACCACACAAGCTAGGACCCAACTGGGCTCCGAAATATGCAATCTCACAAACTGGCTGGCTAAGGCCAGAACATCCATCACCACGGGCCTCTCCGCTACTGGTAGATAAGCCAAACTCCCCAAACTCTCTACCCGACAACTCAAAGCGTCGGCCACCACATTGGCCTTCCCTGGGTGGTACAAAGTAGTGATATCATAATCCTTATGCAGCTATAACCACCTCCTCTGACGCAAATAAAGATCCTTCTGCTTGAATAGTTGCTGCAAACTCCACTGATCAGTGTAGATCTCACAAGGGACACCGTACAAATAGTGCCTCAAAAATTTCAAGGCATGAACAATAGTAGCTAACTCAAGGTCATGGACGGGATATTCTTTTCATGCACCTTCAGTTGTCTGGACGCGTAGGCGATCACCCTATGATCCTGGATCAACACCGCGTCGAGGCCAACTCATGACGCATCACAATAGACTGTATAAGACCCCACACCTGTAGGCAATATCAATACTAGGGTTGTAGTCAAAGTTGTCTTGAGCTTCTGAAAGCTCTCCTCACACTTTCCCGTCCACCTGAACGGACCACCCTTCTGGGTCATCCTGGTCATAGGTGTTGCAATAGATTAGAATCCCTCAACAAATCGACAGTAATAACCCGCCAAACCAAGAAAACTACGGATCTTTGTAGCTGATGATGGTTTCGACAACTCTGCACTGCTTCCACTTTCTTCGGATCCACCTTGATCCCTTTACTCGATACCACGTGACCTAAGAATGCCATGGAATCCAACCAGAACTCACATTTTGAGAACTTCACATATAATTTTTTTTCTCTCAATGTCTGAAGCAGTGTCCTCAGGTGCTGCTCATGCTCTTCTCGACTTCGGGAGTACACAAGAATGTCATCAATAAAGATAGTGACGAACAAGTCAAGATATGGCCGGAATACACTTTGCATCAAATGCATAATGTTGATGGGGCATTGGTCAGCCCAAAAGACATAACAAGGAACTCCTAATGACCATACCAAGTCGTGAAAGCAGTCTTCGAGATATTTGGCTCCCGAATCTTCAACTGATGATATCCTGAATGCAAGTCAATCTTAGAAAACACTGGAGCCCCCTGTAACTGATCAAATAGGTCATCAATACGAGGCAAATGATACCGGTTCTTCATTGTAACTTTGTTCAACTAGCGATAATCAATGCACAAACGCATAGAACCATCCTTTTTCTCCACAAACAAGACAGGAGCACCCTAAGGCGACACACTAGGCCGAATAAAGCCCTTATTAAGAAATTCCTGTAACTTTCCTTTAACTCTTCAACTTAGGATGAGCCATACGATAAGGATGAATAAAGATAGGCTGAGTGCCCGGAAGATCAGCTGGAAACGCATCAGGGAAATCCCGCACTATTGGGATTGAATCAACTGTAGGGGTATCAATACTGACATCTCTCACATAAGCTAGATACGCGTCACACACCTTCTCAATAATTCGCTAAGCTTTAAGAAATGAAATAACTCTACTGGTAGTGAAATCTAAAGTACCCATCCACTTTACTCGCGGTGAATTTGGCATAGCCTGCGTCAGGTCTTGGCGTGACAATCAAGAATAGCATAAGGGGGAGACAACCAGTCCATGCCCTAGATAACATCAAAATCTACCATGCCGAGCAATAATAAATTGGCTCTAGTCTCAAAACCACTAAGAGCAATCGAATACGACCGATAAACACGGTCCACAATAAGAGAATCTCCCACGGGAATAGAAACATAAACAGGGGAACTCAAAGAATACCGAGATACGCCCAAATGTGGGGAAAAATATGACGACACATTGGAATAAGTGGATCCTGGATCGAATAGAACCGATGTATCTCTATGACAGACCGAAACAACACCTGTAATGACAGAATCGGAGGCAACAACCTTAGTACGGATAGGAAGGGCACAGTATCTGGCATGACCTCTACCTCCCTGACCTCCACTTTTAGCTGGTTGAGCAGGTGGGGTGGCAGCTGGTGCTGTGATCATAGTATGGGAACCCTGCGGACCGTGCTGTGGCTGAGAAGTCTGTGGAGGCGCACCGCTCCTAAGTCTAGGGAAATCCCTCACCAGGTGGCGTGTGTCGCCACACTCAAAATAAGCTCTAGGAGGGCGTGGAGGCTGTGACTGGCTCGAGCCAGGTCTGCTGGACTGACCACTGAAAGCACCCCGCGCAGGAGGCGCACTAGATGCTGGAGGTGCATAACAAGGATCCTAAGGTCTTGGAGGAGCTGGAATACCACTGGCTGCAGGAAGAGCTAAATGAACGGGGCAACTTACATAACCCCTACCACGACGAACTGCAAAAGGGGCACGGGCACCAGAATAACGGCCCGACTCACGAGACCTCTTGGCCTCTCTCTGCTCCGTATCCCAAGCCAACATGCCCTCTACTCTCCTAGCAATACTCACCACCTGCTGATAGGCGATATCCATCTCTAGCTCCCGCGCCATGCTAGATTTGATGCTGGGAATGAGCCCCTCAACAAACCGGTGAACTCTCTCACAAAATATAGAAAGGAAGGCTGGTACATGTCAATACAAATCACTGAAGTGGAAAGCATACTCCAAAACAGTCATAGTACCCTGGCGCAAATGCTCAAACTCCGCGCGCCATGAGTCCCCGAGGCTCTGAGGGACATACTCCCTCTAAAACATATCCGAGAACTGGGTCACCTAGTTCTTGGGGGTTGTACTGTTTTGGTCATGTTCTGACCATGTTATGATTGTATAAGATATTATAATCTTTTGAGATTAATCCTGTTTTATTTGTGAATTAATTCTGTTAATCGAGATTATTCCTGTCTTTATTTGTGAAATAATTCTGTTAATTAAGGAAATATGTACTATATTCTTTTGATTGTGAGTTAGCTTGCTTAGCAAGTACGGCTAGGCGCTATCACGATCTGAGGTGGGATTTTGGGTCGTGAAAAGTTGGTATCAGAGTTCTAGGTTATAAGGGTCTCACGAGTGACGAGCAGGTCTAGTAGAGTCTTGTGGATCGGTACAGAGACGTCTTTATGTCACGACCCAATTCCTCCCTCCGTGAACTGCCGTGACGGCACCTAGTCTCTACGACTAGGTAAGCATAACACATTGCAGGAATGAAAGTAAAAGCATGAATATTAACTATTGGCAGCACAACTATCCATTAAGAAACTAAATGCCACTTGGCATGTATAGTTATCACTTAAGGAAAACTACCGAACAACACCCAAAACCCGGAAACTCGCAAGTCACAAGCTACTAAGGTGTTCTAATTGTTCTATACTTCATCTCTAATGAAGGAAATAGAAATGAACATAAAGGGATAGAAGGGGACTCCGAGGATCTACAGGCGCAGGCAGATGTACCTTGAAGTCTCCAACAGGAAGTAGCGACGACAAATAATGATGAGGCTGGTACGATGAACCTGGATCTGCACTCAAAAAACATGTGCAGGAAAGGGCATGAGTACACCACAGTGGTACCCAGTAAGTGCCATGCCTAACCTCGGTCGAGTAGTGACGAGGTCAGGTCAAGGCACTACTACTTTTATATATAATAAGATAAAATAGTAAGAAATATCGCAGTAAAACTAAATACTAACAGTCAATGAAATGAAATCACAGAAAAACCACAACTCAGTACATAGAGATAGCAACAGGGGGATCTCCTGGGATACCGTTTCGTATTCCTAAACGTAAATGAACAGGGGGATATCCCGAAATACCGTTCCGTAGTCTCAAAGTAAATATGCATGGGGATCTCCCCGGGATACTATTCTGTAGTCCCAAAGTAAATATGCAGGGTATCTCCCGAAATACCAATCTGTAGACCCAAAGTAAACATACAGCTCAATCAATATAAATAACAGTTACAACAGGAAATTCTACAGTTTAGATTAAAATCATATCACAGAAGATAGGAAATTCTTACTCCAAACATGCTGCACAGAGTCCAAGTAGGCAGTTAAGGAAGTTAAACAGTTAAGGCACGTAAGCATGCATTCTTAAGCTAAACAAGTTGGATAAATATACTAGTATTGCTCAATTAAAGGGAAACATAGATATTTACTTAATGAAAATGGTGTTTTTTGAACAATTAGCAAGTGTAGGCACTCATCACCTCACGTACACGACATTCATGTAACAACAGTACCAAATCCTAAGGGAGAGTTCCCCCACACAATGTTAGACAAGCCACTTACCTCGAACCAAGCTCAAAAATCGATTTGAAATCATGCTTTTGCCACAAGTATCCAACTACGAGTGGCCCAAATATAATCAAATCAATTATATAACGTAAATATAGCTACAAGCAACTAATTTAGCTAATGAAATCAAAACTAGGGTAATAAAATAGAAAAATGCCCAAAAATCCTCCCCGAGCCCACATCTCGGAATCGGGTAAAAGTCACAAATTGTGAACACCCACTCACTCACGATTTCACTCATACAAAAAGCATCCAAAACCAACGCCTAATTTCCACTCAAACCTCAAATTTTCGATTGGGGAACTTTTCCCCCATTTTCCAAACTTCCACCCTCAAGTTCCTTAATTTGATGAGGAATAAAATAATAGATTAATGGAACATGATCAAGATTGAGTTAGGATTAGTTACCCAATAGCTCTCCTTCAAAATCTCTCGAAAAAATCGTCATCCAACGAGCTCTAACTTGAATCATGTGTTATGAAATTTCAAACCCACGAAATCCCCTTATTTGCCTAGCAATTTCCGCTTCTGTGCTCATAGGACCACATCTGCCGTCCCGCTTCTGCGGATAGAGCTCCGCACCTGCGGAAATTATTAACTCCCCAGAACTCCGCAACTGCACTAATTACTTCGCAGATGCGGCCGGCCAGGTCGTTACACTATGCTTGTATCTAAGAGGCTATAGAATGTTAGGAAATTTCCCTTTCTGGATTTCTTATCATGTAACATTATCTCTTCATGAAGCCTACATCTTCATGTCCCTCCTACTTGTTCGTACGCAATGTTGAGCACTTGAAATCATTTAAGATCCAGCATTTTTGGTGTTGTTTCACATGTGGTGTGGGACGTAATTCCCTATGTTGAGGGCTAACTACTACCGTCACTTTGGATATGGGTTTCCATCTATAGACGCCCCATCGTTGGTGTTGCTTACAAGTTTGGGGCCTTACACAGCATATTGTGATGCTTCACATGTTGTTTTTGGCACAGATGTTTGGCTATAATTCTATATTTTCAGTACATTACTTGCCTTAAATTTTGCTACTTTAGTAATTAATTGTGTGACATTTGAGTTTAATTACGTTGTTTTATGTGTCAGATCGCTGGAATATGAAGACGAATGAACGTTGAACAAAAGGGTGATGAAAATAAAATAAAAGTGCTCGAAAAAATGGAGAAGCTATGACAGGCGCTACGAAGGGTGATCCTTGGCTTATAGCTAGTAGAACCTCTTGTTTTTCATGGCCTTGCGAGGCTCTAGGAACGTGTTATGCCTAGCCCTGCGAGGTCAGGTGCCCAATGATCCGTGTTCGCAAATAAAAATATTTCCTACCTGGTTTTGGACTTGGAGACCCCAAACCTAGCCTATAAATACATGTCAAAATGAGTTTAGTAAGGGTAGGATATTATTTGGAGGAAAATAAATTGTGGAACAACTTTGGAAGGGAAAATCATAGAGTTCTTCATCCCTTCATCCTTTCTTTGTAATTTGTTTATGCAAAATACTTGGATGATTGTTACTACAAACATGAGTGGATAAGAACTCTCGCTACTAGGCTGTGGTCAAAATGATTATTGACATTTATTAATTACATCTTCGCAAATTCGGATTATCATCATGTTGCCGTTTCACTAATTTTAGTGGTAACTTGTGAATTTTTGTCGCTACAGACACCCTACTATCTATGCTATGATTGAGAAAGCTGTGTTTAGGTTAAAGTAGAATTAAGGAAAGCTTGTTTCTGAGTCCGTAGCTCAGGAACGATTTTGCAGTTAGGATAGAATATACCTAAGGGCCTCACATAGTTGAATGACGTATTATATTCGTTCATGATAGATCCAATATCGTAGGAATATATGGTTAATACATTTTAGATGGACTAATAGTATTGTGGAAATATGCTATTTATATAAATCATCCGGTCAACTAGCAACCATAGATAATTTGGACTAACGAGTATAAATTACGAACTCAATAGGATTGATAAACCGACCAAAACCCTGTGATCTTCATCTCCTCTGAGTAAAATCCAACAACACATGTTTGCATTATTAATAACATCGATGTTACTTGCTTAATTTCTGCAGCAGTAGCTTAATACAGAAACAACATTCTTGATTACCTTGGACAGTTAATTGCTTTGAATTATCCTAGTTAACAATTATATAAGTCTCTGTGGGTTCGACATCCGATTTTTCAGTCACTTTATTACTTGACGACCATGTATACTTACGTGTACTTGGGGAACCAACAAGTTTTTGGCGCCATTGCCGGGGACTTAGTATTTGATTGTTTGATTGAGTTAATTTCTTAATAGTTTTGTGTTCAAGTTTTGGCTTGTTGATTTAGCGGATATATCTCAAGTACTCGGATGTGAATGTCATGGACGAAAGACGAGGGTAAAGATAAACTTGAACCCTTTGAAAACAAACTTGAGAGACTCATCCACAAAAATAAGAAAGCAGCAAAAGAAGCCAAAAAAGCTTAAGAAGCAGTTAAATTGGTAGCACAGGTTAAAGAAATCGAAAATCAACAAGCAATTGTAGAACTTCCTCAACCTGTAAGAATGGCAGACAACAAAGAACTACTAGTGATCGCAACTACAAGACCTAGCCTTGATAATATGACACGGGCCATTGTCAAACAGGCCATCATCGGCTGCTTCCAGCTCAAATAATATATGGTACAACCGATACACTCCCAGGGTCAATATGTGGGGTTGCCACATGAGGACCCACAACGGCACATTCAGAATTATCTAGAAATCACAAATACTTACATTATTTCCTATTCTCACTTTTAGGCGAAGAAAAGGAATTATTACAAAAGAAGCCTGCAAATTCAATCAGACCTTGGGATGATCTGGCAAGGAGGTTCCTGATAAAAATGTTCTCATCTTGAAAGACTAAAGCTATAAGGAGCAAGATTGTGGATTCCAATAAAAGGAATGCGAAATTCTTCGCCAAGCCTGGGAATGATTCAAGAAATTACATAGAGATTTCCCACACCATAGTCAGACATATGAATCTTGGGGTATACTTTTGTTGAACGTTAAGATGAAGCCTCCAAGATGTACATGGACTCTGATTGTAGATGTATGTGCATGGAAAAACCATATGCGAAATCCAAGCCTTGCTGAACAAATTTACTACAAATGATTGGAACGGGCAAGGGGAAGGAGAACCAAGCAGATCAATCAAGCCTATGATAGGAGGTATGATTGAAGTAGATGCATTCAAAACATTTAACGTCGGTGTATCCGAAATAGCTAATCAAGTTAGAAAGCTCTCTCAAGCACAAGTGCAACTGGTGCAACATGTGCAACAAATGCAAGTTTATTGTGAATTTTGTAGGGAAGGTCACATGGGTGACAAATGTCCCACAAAACCCGAGTAAATCTACTATATGGGGCAATAAGCTAGAGGTTCGATTAATCAAAATGCTCAAGATGATAACACCTACGATCCGAATTGGAGGACAACCAAACTTCTCTTGGGGTGGAATTCACAATAACAAGCCTTGAGGTAATTATAATCATCTACCTAAACCGCCACAACAAGCAAAGGAAAGTTTGACTAGCATGATGAAAAAGATCTTGCTCGATAAGTAGAAAATAACGACTGATCATCAACAGTTGCATATAGAGTTTAGAAACATAGAAAGGGAATTCGGGCTGATGGAAAATAATCAAAACGCTAGATCTTTCGGAGATCTCCCAAGCGATACACAGAAAAATCCTAAATTTAGTGTAGTGATGTTGACAAATGGGAGGGAATTGGTTAAAGTGCCTAAGAAGAAAAAAGAGTCGTCTGGGCCCGAAAATGAATGACTGCCAAAACCTGTAGAGGTGAATGAGAAAATCGAATCCGAGTCTGAGATTGAAGCAGAAAGTGTACCACCCCTTTTCCTCAAAGACTCATAAAGAAGAATGATGACCGCATGTTTTATAAATTTTTCAATATGCTGAAGCAGATACATTTGAACACCCCTTTGGTGGAAATGCTTTATGATGTCCCAAAATATGAAAAATACATCAAGGATATAGTGGGAAATTGTCCTGCCCCGAACCTGGGCCTGGAACTAACACGGCACTCGGTGCCTGACTACATGTGACCGAGCGAACCAACTGGCTGGCTGAATCAACATGTGGTATCATAACACATGCTGCTATACTGAAAGTCTGAATGATAAAAAAAGTCAAAGTGCAGAAATACTAATACAATTCTAAAACATATTTGTAGCCAACATTGCTTAACATGAAAAGCTTGTGACTCTGTCTAACTGTTACTCTAGTCTATGAAGTACTAAAAACACTGATTATCTGAAAATACTGAAGGCTGTAAGGTAATGATAATGCCCCGGAAGAACTGGGGATCACCAAGTAATTGGTACGAAAATCCTAGCACTCTGAATCATCACCCTGTAAATCATTACCTGCGCCGTGAGATGCAGGCCCCGGGAAAAACGGACGTCAGTACATTTGAATTGCACTGGTATGTAAAGCAATTGAAAGAAAGAATTATAAATGTTAAAACGGAAACTGAGCTGATAACTGAGAATTGATAATTGATACCGAAATGATAACTATTGAAACAGAAACTAAAACGATAACTGATAGCTGATAACTGATAACTAAAATTATAACTGATAATTGATAAATGATAACTGATAACTGAACTGATAACTAATAACTGGTAACTGAAATGATAACTAATAATTGAACTGAACGAAGGAAGTAAGGATATGAATACTCCCTCTTCTGAATGATGAACAACATGTTTATCTTAATAGTAAATCGCGTCGTCATGCCCAATATATGTATGTGTGTATATATATATATATATATATATATATATATGTGTGTGTGTGTGTGTGTGTGTGTGTGTGTGTGTGTGCGCGCGCGCGCACAACTGCAGCCTCAGGCCCAAAGATGCATAAAGCATTAACTGTAGCCTTAGGCCCAAAGACGCATAAAGCATAATCTGCGGCCTCAGGCCCAAAGATGCATAAACCATAAACTGCGGCCTCAAGCCTAAATACAGGTGTTCGACATTCATGAACTCAGAATCAAACTGCAATACATGATAGTGAAATACTGAATCATACTGAGCTACATGATACTAGAATACTGGATCACACTGAGTTACATAATACTGGAATACTCAATAGGACTAGACTAAGACATGTATTCTTGAACTTATTATGAACACTGAAACTTGAACTGTTTATGGTATACCGAGTAATCTATGCTAAGGCTCGAGGGCATCAAACCCAAGTGTATATTGAATATGCACTGAGCTCACAACATTCAGAATGAAAGTCATGAACGAGTTATGATGCTAGAGAATAGAAGTTCTACAACTATTCAAGGAACTAGGCTAAACTATATTTCTGAGGCAATTAGTAACGTCGTAAAAGAAACGTAGTGTAAGGAGAATCATTAACATTCCCAAACATAGAGAGTTAGCCTCACATGCCTTAACTTCCTGCTATTGAGCGTAATGCAACGTTCGCCAACCCTTTCAACTTTAATCTATATCAATATAAGTCAAAAGGGATTCCATATTGGCAATACTACTCATATTTTTGTTACTTAGGCATTTTATCAAACACTCGGTGAGAATAAAGCTTCATAGTCCTTATTAATGGTGTCTCTACACCCAATAACCCATTCTCTTGTTCCTAGACATATTCTAAAGTCTCAAACGGCTATAATCAATATTATTCTTTATCACTCATAAGGTAAAAAACACCCTTAACCAATAATCAATAATCAACACCCCAAACCTATAATCGTTCATGCTTTTCTATCAAACCCATCAACTCATATCTCATGAACTAGAGTCTATAATCATTAATCCAATGCTAGAATCAATTAGAGGGTGAAGACATTATCTTTTTGAAGTTCAATCCCATTGAATTCGAGTTCTAGGGCTCCTTCTCTCAACAATGATGTCCCAATCAAATATGTAACGATATGGAGGGTTTACCCATGTTAATAAGATGTTGGAAAATTAAAATTAACTTAGAATCACCATTAGAACTTGCCTTGGGTGGTGGAGGGACCCTTAAGGAGTTAGGTTTTTGAGAGCTTTCCTTTGTAGAGCAAGTTTTTATGTTTTGGGGTTGTGGGGTATGAAATAGGGATTAAAAAATGACTCCACAAGTCCGCCACCGTGACCCCTGTAGGCCCGACTGCGGCCCGACCACGATAAATAGCCGGAACACTGCCGCACGACCGCGGTCGCGGTCCGGGCGTGGTGGTTGTGCGCTGTTCTGTAAAACAGGCATAAGTTTTTGCACAGAGCTCCGTTTGGACTCCAGAATATATCGTTAGAAAGCTATTTCAAAGGCCTACAACTTCCGTGCTTTGAGTTTTCCCAAATACCTTACAAATTTTCACTATACACTGCTGGAAGATGGACCTTCTCCAAACTTAGTCGATTTTGTCGAATCTTATGCACCTCACTTTCCATCTTGATTCTAAAACAACTATTTTCACCAGTAATCATCCCTCTAGGACTTCATATGTCTAACATATCAAATTAATACCCAATTAACATATCCAGACCTAGTTCGACTGTACGGGGTGTTACACAAATAAAAGGAGGTTAACTGAGTTTGAAACCGTTGCACTTACTTAGGAGTGCACTTCCAGGATACAACAAATGTTTCCACAAAAGCTTATGGATCCGGGTAGTATTACCATCCCTATGAGGATTGGTAATATCAATGGGGTAGATCCCTGTGTGATTTGGGTGCAAGTATCAATTTGATGTCGTTTTCAGTGTTCAAACAATTGGGCTTAGGAGCTCCAAGACCTAACATGGTGATGCTACAGTTGGCTGATGGATCTTATGTTTATCCTGAGGGGGTAATTGAGGACGTGTTCTTATAGATCGGAAAGCTTATTTTCCCAGGAAACTTTATCATCTTGCACTACGAGGTTGATGAGCTAATTCCTGTAATCTGGTACAACCTCTTTTGTCCATTGGAGATACAATTATCAAAGTCCGAGAAGGCAAGATGACCATGAGGATTGATAATGAAGAAGAAGTCTTCAATGTAGATCAATCATGCTATTCAGTTGACTCACCATTACGAGGACCTTGCCATGATATATGTAGTGGAGGTGAAGGAACCAGCTGTGGAGATGAGTGTATTTAAAGAAGATGATCTAGAAAAGGAATTGATGTTGTTCAATCACATGGAACTTGAAGAAGAGGTTAAGGATATGATGCAAAATCTATATGCATCATTAGAATACACAAGAGAAAGACCCGAGTTTGAGCCTTTGGATACGCCAATCGGCCCGCCCCCTAAACCTTCTATTGAGGAGGCTCCAAAATTAGAACTGAAACCCTTACCCTCTCATCTTCATTATGCATATTTAGGAAGTTCTAACACTTTACATGTGATTGTTTCTTCTCATTTGTCTAACTTGCAGGAAGAAAAGTTGTTGAGGGTGCTGAGGGAGCACAAGTGTGCCATTGGTTGGACAATGTTTGAAATAAAGGGTATTAGCCCCTCATTCTACATGCACAAAATACTCATAGGGGAGGGACACAAGCTAGTGTGAAACATCAACACCTCCTAAATCTAATCAAGAAATAGGTGGTAAGAAAAGAAGTGATTAACTGGCATGACGCATGTGTAGTATTTCCTATCTCTGATAGTAAGTGGGTAAGCCTTGTCCAATGTTTATATAAAAAGGGGGATATGACTATTGTAGTGAATGGAGAAAAGGAATTACTTCAAACTAGGACCGTGACTGGTTGGCGAATATGCATAGATTACAGGAAGATGAATAATGCTACACGAAAATATCACTTCCCTCCCCTTTATTGATCAAATGCTTGGCGGGTTAGCCAGACTGGAATACTATCTTCTCTTCCGTTTTCTCATAATCTCTTGTTTTACCTCTTTTTTTCTCTACCTTTGACTTAAAGTGAGCGATTGATGCTAATGTTGAAGGGAAAAGGAAGTGATGGAATGCCAGGACCAAGTAAGGCTTTTGGAGACGAGATTATCGCAGGCAATGATGAACTCATTAATGTTGAGAATGCCTTTCTCCTTGAAAGCAGAAACGGTGCGAGGGCTTATGATTCTATCCAATGTGCCCTTGAATGCTTCGTGAATCTACTGTGACAGTACCATTTTCTTGACTCTCCACTTTCACAGGTGTCAGAATTTCGAGAAATGAGTTATAAAGATTTCTTGATTTTCTGTTGGAAGCCGGAAGTCCGCGGCTCATGATGCTTTCCATGCCCTTCCGGAGCTTGTTTTGTGCCTGATTACCACATTTTCAATTTGGCTCGTTATGTTTATGCCCTTACCATTTCACACCCCATATATATAGTCTATAACACACTAGTTGGTAATTGGGGGAAAAATACTAGCTGGTAATATTCATTACCTTTTCCAGATAAAACGTTATTGTATATTTACAGCCCTCCCTTTCTCCCTATTTCCCCTCTTCCCCCACTTTCAAACCTTACAGGGACAGCACTTTCGGCGAGCGTTATCCCGACGGCGACCTATTTTTCAGTGACGGCAGCACAATCGGCCCCCTTTTTCTCTTTTTATCATATTCATTCTTAATTCTGGCTGCGTGTATGTCACGACCCAACCGATGGGTCGCGACGGGCACTCGGTACCATACTCAACTGAGTATCAACATATCTTTCTTATTATACTTTCATTGACCAATGGGACAAATGGGCCGTCATGGGCTAACCATAACAAACATAGGGGAATACACAATACAGGAGGATCCAACCTGATATATTAAAAGAAATAATACATGTGACATACGGGCCTACAAGGCTAACATGATCATTTGTAATCTCAAAACATAGGCTGGCAAGGCCATACAAGCATCCGTATACATGACATTTGTCTACAAGCCTCTAAGAGTACATACTTATCATAAAGGCCGGGACGGGGCCCCGCCATACCAAAAAATTTGGGTCTAAATAATACTGACCAAACAAGGAACTCAGGAGCAAATGGAGCTTACCAATATCTTTTGCTGAGCTGACAGCCTTCTTGGAGGAGTCTCGACCTGTCTATCGGGACATGCGGGCATGAAACGTAGCGTCCCCAGGCAAAAGGGACGTTAGTAAGAATAATGTACCGAGTATGTAAGGCACACAAATAAGTCATGACTCAACCTGCAAGTCCGGACAACCCCGTAAATAATGAAATACTTATAGTGTCATGCGCATGCATATTAATATCATGTCGTGCATAGGTACATATTTTCATAATATCATCAAGCCTCTGAGGGCATCCCATCATAGCATCTCGGCCACTGTGGGCAACATCATCAACGTGTACCAGCTGATCAGGTGGTGGTGCATATATAACGCCGCAACCTTTTCCCAAATCCCATGTACATATATATACATATATACGCGTATATAACTCCATCTGGTCATGGTTCAATGTAAATGAATGCAATGCATGAGAAGTACGTCAATAAAATCTTTCGGAGTGTCATAAGACCATTATGCCTCTGATAAATATCATAAAATCAATTTACGTATTTTCTGAGACACGTGAACAGACGATGGAATGATAAGACATATGGGAATTCAAGGACATAGGCACTTCTAATACTTCTATGAATAGAGTCATTTATGGAAGTTGTGCACTTGATCTTTTCATTTGTATCGTATGGATCATGCCAAAAGGAAAGAAGGGATAGCCTTAACATACCTGAGCCAATTCTCGTGACAATTCCTCTAACACACGTTTATTGCGGCAAAACATGTAACGACAGATCGATGTAAGGGAAAATCCGTATGATATTCTTTGAGAAAGAATGCACCGTGCCCCCTTTGAATTTGTAATTCACGCTGCAATAGCATTATAAAGGGTCGCATGAATTCTTTTTGGAGAATTCCATCCGTAATCTCCGGCAAGCAATTCTATTGCCGGCAGAGTTGAGTTATAGATGTGTCCCAACTTCAAAATGTACGACCTCAGACCCACAAAAAAAAAGAAACACAACAGAGTGTTGTGACTTCTCTGGTAGATAGTCCTTTCTCGCCACAAAAATGTGAAGACTTGAAGAGCACCCGTTCATGAATGCTGAATTTTACAATGAGAATAAATTAGTGGTATTAAATCTTGTAAGTCACTATAACAAAGGTGTCTATATCTTTTCATGGAGAGTGACCACCAATCGTGGGCATCATCTAGTAGCTTCCATACATCAATGCCTCGCCATGTTATTGCATTCCCTTAAAATTTCATCCATGCTACTATACTTCTCAATGATTTGTTTCCTCCTATGTAATACAGATGTTGTAATTGCATAAAGCAATATCCAAAGAATCATTACGTGTAACAAGGTATGTCTTATGACTCATTTTGCATATTTTGCCACTTGGCTTAGCTTATGCCATGTGGCAGCCCCAAAAGATCATTACCCGCTTAATAACATAATTATCCCCACAATTAATCAATTATTCACATAATTAAGAATTATCTCAAATTATTTAAAATACTACTCACTTTTAACTCACTCTATACATCCTATTATCATGGTCAGGTGGTACTTTGTATGACACTAGTCCATAAATAAGGGGTATTATAGCTTGGACCGTATTTTATCTCAAACTACCAAACTTCGATGAAACTTATTTTCTTCTATTTTCTTACGCTCTCACCTTCATGAATTTACTTATCCCTTGTTTGAAATAGCATAATACTTATAATCCCAAAATAATCTCATTCCCAAGCTTACATCGATTAACTTATGACGAAACTTTAACGTACAAAAATATGGGATGTAACATCTCATTTTCGAGATCTCATCATTTTATTTACGGCGTATTTTCATGTACGAAAATATGGGGTGTCACATCATTCCCCCTTTTGGAACATTCGTCCTCGAATGTTGACTGATGCACTTATCATTCTCATAACCCATAGCTCTTGTGAATACTTTATTACTCCTCTTGCCATCTAGGCAACTGTTCTATTATTAAGTCCAAAGGCCAAGCATTCCCCTTTAGGCCTCTTTCTCATACCACGACTTGTAGTCGGAATCTTTCCAATCTCGTAACGGTTGCTACCTTCGATCATGCAGCCTGTACGACTCTAACCTTGTAGGTACGCCTATGCGATATTCTCTCCTTTTTCCTCTAGCTTTTAGCGAATCTTTTGGCATCACTTTGTGAACATATACAGAGCTTGATAAGATGTCCCTCTGGGCATCTATAAGTATACTAAAGTTCATCGCTCGGTACTTTGTCGAACTTACGAATATTGCTTTAACTTATTTCCTAGACCTGACTATCCATCCGCATGATTTTACTGCATCTAGGTAGGTCCTACTGTACCATAACTCTTACTTCAATTTATCGTAGCTGAGGTTTGCTACCAAACTTCAGGTTACTTTTGTTGGTTATCCCATATGTATAAAGCTAAGTCCTTTAATGCTTCCTCATACGATTCATCTGAAGAATGACGGCCTAATCTCACCTCATACTTTGTGACTTTGTCCATCCATTGTTGATTCACCTCAATATTGATCTACCATATACCACTAATAAGTTGAACCCTCTTACGTAATCAATAAGGCGCACATTCCATCATGGAACATTTGAAGTGATTTTCCTGATCCACTTGGGGTGATACGATACTGTACTTCAATAACCATTTTTCATAACATCCCAATATGGTTTACCTTACGTGGGTATTTTTATCATGTACACTTCATGAAATCATTACTCAATTGAAGGCCCAAACGTCATCCTTCATTTGTCACAATTAAACCCTTAACGTGGGTATTCCATCTTTTTTTGTACGTGGCAAAATCAGAGGGCCCGATTTCCTACCATCAAGCCATCTCGAGGAGGTACCTCGAGACCCCGAGAACATGAAGCCGCCTCGGGTAGATAGCTCAATACCCTGATGATATGAAGTCACAACTTAGTCCACTCCTTCGAGGCTTGTCGAGGTCCGATTCGAGGCCGAGATAAAGAGAAAAGGGGGAAACCCCCAAGACACGCGGTTGAGTCTGACAGGAGCAGCCTATCCCTAGCCTATGCTGGGGTGTCGAGTCAAGCCATCACATCTCCATATTTCATAAATTAAATATACATGTATTCCGAGTTTCCTCTCCTATATAAAGGGGACTCGCCCAACCTTGTAAGGGACTGAAGTTGCTCCCACAATTCTAGAAAGTGCAATAATCTCTCTCTCTCTCTCTCTCTCTCTCTCTCTCTCTCTCTCTCTCTCTTTCTCTTTCTCTCTCTCTCTCTCTCTCTCTCTCTCTCTCTCTCTCTCTCTTTTCATACAAAAGCTCATTGGTTCTCACTGATACTGAGGATACCTAGATATCCGTTGCCTCTATACGTGTTCTTCATTTTACATGTGTTCTTCATCGTACAAACTCAATTTCGGTTGTAAACAGCTTCGTTCAATTATATTTCTAACTGTTAGATTACTCCCGAGTATCCCCGACAACCCGAGCTCGACCGCGAGGTTGAGCTCGAAGTCCCAATCGACCAAGCTTATGCCCAGGTAGCACACCCTTTGGTCCGCTCGTTACCTCGTTTATCTCCCCCCATCGTTAAAATTCATAATACTAGCATCATTTGCTCTAACAAACTAGCTTGGGAATAGGTCACGAAATTTTAGAGTCCCATCTAATAAATTTAATTATTGTTACAATTTTCACGGTAAACAGTTTGGCGCCCACCGTGGGGCTAAACATAATAGTGATTATTTTCTTGTTAGTTTCATTACACAAACGCATACCATCTTTCACACTTTTTCTTGTCCAAGATCCTCTAATTTCAGGTAAAAATGTCTGGCTCGGTGAACAGAGCTGAGAACGGCCGCCTCGAAGATCACGGGGAAAATGGTGTAGCTATCCCGACCGCTGGAGCACCACTACAGGATCCCGATAACGCACTCGGACCAATACTAGCAGACGCAGACTCACAGGACGCACATCAAATCAATGAAACTTCTCACGCCGACAGAAGCGTGCGGCACAGTGACCGACAGGAAGTTCAAAAAACCCCAGCCCTGGAAGAACAGGATGTTAGCCTTCACGTTATTTTTAAATGTTGCAGGCACAACAACTAGCCATTGCTCAGTTGCAAAGCCATCCGAGGACTCCCAGCACACCAGCACCGGAGACAGCTCCCCTCGCCGAGCAGATACACGAAAGATCAAATGATATCGGGTCAACGGCTGACCCCACCATAGTGAAGATGCTGGAGGACCTTACTAAAAGGATCGAAATAACGAATGAAACTGCCACCCGTCTCCGACGACTCGGCGGTACAGGCCTTCACCCAAGTCCTAAACGAACAAAGCTCAATGGCCTTGAAGCAGCTGAAGTAGAACCTGATTGAATGCCCGGCCGTGACTTGGTCGGACGTCCACAACCGGTACCAGTCGAAGATCAGGGTCGAGGACGACCAACTGGGAGCCCCTTCGGGCTTAATATACCCGAGCAAACTCCCGGTAAAAGAAGCGTGGCCAAACAAAGAAAGGTACTAGCCATACCTCGAAGACAAGAGGAACGTCCCAAGATGCAACCTACCTCGTAACGATCGAAGGATAGGTCGAGGACATGACCCTCGAGAACTCATCAACAGAACCAGGTTCGATCGAAGCATAGCACCGGCTAACGCGCCCCACTTATCGGAATACAACTTCTGCGTCGATGTTTTAGATATCGTGTTCGCTATCGGCAAGATCAAGGACGCCAAGTGGCCCAAACCGATACAGATAGACCCTTCATAGAGAATCTACAACCTAGTATGCGAGTTTCACAACACGCACGGTCATAGGACCGAGGACTACCATCAACTACGAGAAGAGGTGGCTCGACTACTCAACAAAGGGCATCTCCGGGAATTTCTCACCGATCCGGCCAAAAATCAATTCCGAGAGAGAGAGGCGATCAAGAAAAACAAGGAAAACGAACCACGACATGTCATCCACATGATCATGGGGGGCGCCGATGCCCCACAGGAACCGGTAGTGAAAAGAACAAAGATATCCATCACTAGGGAAAAACGGACTCGAGGATATATCCCCGAAGACGCCCTCACGTTCATGGAGGAAGACACCGAGGCCCTATCCCAATCCCACAACGACGCCCTAGTAATCTCCTTTCTTATAAATTCATTTCAGATAAAAAGTGTACTCGTGGATCTACGTAGTTCGGCCAATATCATCAGGGCGAAGGTAATAGAACGACTCGGGCTGCTCGAACGAATCGTACCCACCACTCGGGTCCTCAACGATTTCAACATGGCTAGCGAAACAACGAAGGGAGAAATCATCCTCCCGGTTACCGTGGCCGGCATAACCCAAGACGCCAACTTCCATGTCATCGAGGGAGATATGAGGTATAATGCCTTATTCGGACGACCCTGGATACACTGCATGAGAGCAGTACCATCCACCCTCCATCAAGTGATAAAATTCCCGACAAAGGACGGGATCAAGGCCGTATACGGGAACAGCACGCGGCAAGGGAAATGTTCGCAATACACGATGTAGTGCCAACACCCACACTTCCACCCCCAAATGAAACCACGAGCAGTCCAGGTCTCGCCCCCGGTCGAACTTGACAAAGCAAAGTGAAGAATTCGCGCCGCATCTCTGCTCCAGGAAAGTCATAATAGGCCAAGTCTCAAGACGTCACCTACTTACGTAACTCTAAGGTACAACCATACCTTTGCTTATGTTATTTTTTCAAAATCCAAAGATTAACCCTTGCGCAGACACCCAAATCGGACGCTGCCCAGATGTTAGTACTGCTACGGAAATCCGAAGCCCCGATGGCGCACCCGTTGCACTCTTTTCCTTCGACCGAGTTTTTATCCTAGAAAAGAAAGGTTTTTACCGCCAAGGTTTTTAACGAGGCAACAACTGCAAGCCGCCAGGAGGGAAAGCCCGCAAGATTTTGGAAACAAACTCGCTAGCTGCTAAAAAGGCGAGAAGGCATCCCCCCAGAAGAGCGGCCCGCTCGCCGGAATTTCGGAAAACTCCATACAAGGTTTCCTGTAAAAAAAACGATGCATCGCAACTCTGGTGTATTCAGGCCTCGCCGGTAGAAGTGTGTACTATTGTAGCAAACAAATAAAAAATACTTTTTGGAGGAGGGAACTCCTTCCAAGAGTAAAGCAACTAATTTTTCCCTGAAATATCCCGAAATACGCAGGAACAGGTGCCAACGGTTCAAAACGCCCCAAACGGTCTCCGGGTCGAGGCTATGAGACTAAAATGTCTTTCACGCGGGATAAACCCGCAGGCGATCAGCCCTGACCCGATATTGATCGGGCCAACACAACAAGTTATATTGCGCAAACGGATCAAAGGACGCTTTCCAGGGCTCCGTCCCCCGAATGGAGAAATCACAGCGCATTCCCGGCAAGGATCTCTTCACCAAGTGCATCTCGAAATACTCGGAGACTTAATGGCTGCAATAGGGCACTGGCACAGCTCCAGGACTGGAACTCCGGGCTCATAAAGCCCCGAAACACAGCTCTGAGTTCACAAGAAGCGGTCTTCATACTTGAACAACTTGATGACTCGCAGACTAACGACAATCGCCATACTATATCGCCGAAAAAATTGTAAGACCTCAATAGGCGTGACAAAATGTAAGACCTCAAAAGGCGTGACAAATTTTAAGACCTCAATAGGTGTGACAAACTGTAAGACCTCAATATGCATGACAAACTGTAAGACCTCAACAGGCATGAAAATCCCGAAGTTTAGGCTACATGTCGCATTTGTAAGAATCCCGAAAGGGCATACCCTCGATGTGGATGCCTAAACTATCACTCAAGATCAAAAAATGGCAACAGCCAAACGCATATGACTACGGTCAAAAAGGTTGATACATCCAAAATAACGCGACTCGAGGATGCCCGACCGTCGCTAAACAAAAAATTGTAGGCCATTACTTCGAATATACTTCGAAAAGAACTGGTTAAAACAGGCTTCCCTCAATAGGCAAACAAAGGGCTATGAACCTTCCGAGGTGCTCGAAATATCACCGATTACGACTTGAAATCGAGGTTCTTTTAGAACCGACGATGGGTCAGTAATAAAGCTTTCAAAAAGACCTTAACGAGCGGAAAACAAAGCCTACAAAAAGCCCACGGGCAAAAATAGCGTAAGAGCCATTGTCGCCAGCTAAGCAGGCCTACGGGCCATATATCAAAAAGCTCTCTACAACCAAAAAGCGTAAGAGGCATTGTCGCCAGCCAAAATTGAAAACATGAGGATTAATGTGAGCTCAAATTATAACTCGATTCGGATACCGGATCCAAAATAGTTAACTAAACAAGCCTACGGGCCATATATCGAAAAGGTCTCTACGACCAGAAAGCGTAAGAGCCATTATCGCTGTTACAACCCATATTCACATACGTTAGTTCATGCCATAAGGTCGTCGACGTAAATCCATGAAGAGATTATCTTTGAGATGATAAGAGATTAATCCTATTGGTCTTAAATGATACAAAGGTGTATAAGGGTGGTTAACAAGTATTAGAAGTTAAACGAATCAAGGATGTTGTCAGCCGTATTTTTGGGTAAACCTAGGGGTGCTTAATACTCTCAAGAGGTCATATTTTAAGGTATATGAATCATAAAATATCCGTATCATAGTCTTGAGGTCAAACGAGTTATGAAACAAAAGTCGACAAGAGTTGTTGCAACTTAAGTTTATAGTTTTACTTATACTTTAGGTCAAATGTTATTAAGCTTTTCTCCCAATATGCTTGGAATTACGGGGTGATCTACCCACCAAATTGAAGATCAATGAGTCTAGTTTCCAAATCATTAAACCTTTTATCAATACGACATTGGAGTAGAGAGATATAGACATTTTTTGCGAGACTGCACAAGCTGCTAGGTGACAAGTAGGTGCGTCACCTACTTGGGTAAATGATAGCCCAAAAAGAGGCAATTTCGGGTCAGACAAAGAGCCCATTAAAAGGCTTATCTTCTGCAATATATCCCTCATTATATTTCACAAATAACCAGACCTAAAACCCCTGCAAACTATGGTCCCATACATCAACATGCAACAGGTGAAAAATATCTTCAACTCTACTACTGCTTGTGCTAAATAGCAGCCTACAATATTTAGCTAAAGGACACACACTACAATTGTCTATTTTTCCTTTACAATCATCATATGCCAACGAAAACAACTGCTTCAATGCTCCTGCTGAAGCATGTTCAAGCCTTCTATGCCAGAGTTCAATGTCCAGGTCTGCCTTCCTTACAGCCAAACCTTGAATTGTTCCTTTATCATTCCTATTAGTAGTTTGTGGTAATAGGTAGAGGCCTCCCTTCTTCTTACCAATCACCTTCACCTTCCCACTGCAAAGGTCCTGAAGCAGATAGAAATCAAGATAAAAAGTTGCACAGCAGTTTAATTCCTTTGTGATCTTAGACACTAACAACAAATTGTACTTGAACTCAGGTAAGTATAATATATTGTCAATTCTCCCTGCATTTGCNACCCATATTCACATACGTTAGTCATGCCATAAGGTCGTCGACGTAAATCCATGAAGAGATTATCTTTGAGATGATAAGAGATTAATCCTATTGGTCTTAAATGATACAAAGGTGTATAAGGGTGGTTAACAAGTATTAGAAGTTAAACGAATCAAGGATGTTGTCAGCCGTATTTTTGGGTAAACCTAGGGGTGCTTAATACTCTCAAGAGGTCATATTTTAAGGTATATGAATCATAAAATATCCGTATCATAGTCTTGAGGTCAAACGAGTTATGAAACAAAAGTCGACAAGAGTTGTTGCAACTTAAGTTTATAGTTTTACTTATACTTTAGGTCAAATGTTATTAAGCTTTTCTCCCAATATGCTTGGAATTACGGGGTGATCTACCCACCAAATTGAAGATCAATGAGTCTAGTTTCCAAATCATTAAACCTTTTATCAATACGACATTGGAGTAGAGAGATATAGACATTTTTGCGAGACTGCACAAGCTGCTAGGTGACAAGTAGGTGCGTCACCTACTTGGGTAAATGATAGCCCAAAAAGAGGCAATTTCGGGTCAGACAAAGAGCCCATTAAAAGGCTTATCTTCTGCAATATATCCCTCATTATATTTCACAAATAACCAGACCTAAACCCCTGCAAACTTCCTCCCAAAAATTATCCACAAACCCTAATTGATTTTCCCTCTCTTTCAAGTTCAAATTGGGGGTAAACCCTAGAGTTTGAAGAACCAAGATAAGGGCTGAGTTATCCAACAAGTAAGGTGAGTTTACTGCTATCTTTCATACATTTATTCTGCTGTGAATTCATGGTAATTCATTCTATACATGTAAGAACTCACGGGACGGTGATCGGAAGCCGTGAGTTCGAGTTATTCACTTGTAGCGGACCGTTTTGTGGACTGTTTTGTGTTGCTGTTGGGCTTCGTGTTTTACTATAGCTGTAGTAACCCATGCCTGCAACCTCAAGTGCAATTATCTGATATACCACGTAACTCAAACACATGTAGCGATAACTTCCATTCACAGCAGCTGCACACAACACCCTAATACCGGTAGAAACCTCTTATCAACTAAAGTCTCGTTCCAACGCTCCCATATACTGCCAATGATAATGAAACACGCCGTAAGCCATAACCATTTCTCATATCAACCATTCATGAAGCTACTTCTCCTTTGGCAAATTCCATAGCAATTTTCGAGCTGAACCTCGATCTTATCCTTCCAACAAGATGAAATCAAATCCGTTCGTATTCATTAATGATCCCAATGATCTCCTCTAATCCAACACACCACTCTGGTGACACGTCACATCAACAGGGGCCTAAGCCACATTTAGCATAATCCGCGCACCAATAAGCAACGGTCTGAACATACTCAAATCATGAAAATGACTCAAATGAAAGAGCTGTACCTCAAGCTCACCAGTACCACCATAACACAAGGCTGAGAACCCGTCTCATATCATAGAATAGAACACACGAACCTAACCCGCAAGGTCATATCTCCACATAGCTTCGCTGTAATGCGCGATCCTATCAAACACTGCTCCACATGAGACAGCTCAAGTCACTATGCTCGAAAGCGACAACCACGCGCCATTTGATGTCTGGAACCAAAGCAAATCATTACACCCACGGTGAAACAAATAACATAAACCACGCAAACCCGATAGGACATAACCGATACGCCATTCACCGAGCAACACCTAATTACTCTTCCCGCTCGACTTCCACTATGAGACCCCAATGGAACCGCACCACCTGTGCCCATAAACAACAAATCCTAACGCCTCACAACACAGAAAAGCAACTCTTAGATCTCCCCATATCACTAACAAGCTCAATAACGATCGAATCGACCTATCCCTCAACAATACAATTCGGGGCCAACTAAGCCGACTCAAGCTAGAACACGCATCCACATTGACCTGCCAACGAACTTATCATCAAGGAAGCCTGAAGCTGCTCCTTCCACTACTACAGCTCCTACCGGAGCCATACGATACGGTGCCCGGCACCAAATCCATACCGAAATCTACAACCTCGCCCGATGACATGCCCGACCACAAGAAATGTATTCGAAAAGTCCCTCAACACTGGAACTGAATCAATGGTAGAAACCTCTGCACTGACATCCATCACGAAGGCCCAATTAAGAAAAGCAATCCTTCCCAGCCGTCCGCTGATCTTTGAAATATAAACCACTCCACTAGGACATAATTCGACGCACCTCGCCACTCAACCTTTGGCATTTCCAACCTAGCCCATAGCACAATATTCCAGAATAACCCAACACTGAGACGATCAGTCTAAATCCTCAACATCACATCCAAAATCTAACATACCAAGCAAAGAAAGATCCTCTCGAGCCTCCAAATCTCGGTAGNGGCCTTTCTTCGTCACTACTTGCCAATTGAGATACGACGAGCTAGAGCTGATAAGTTCTTGAACCTTAGACAAGGTAATATGAGTGTGCGAGAGTATAGTATGCAGTTTGATTCTTTAGCAAGGTATGCTCCCCATATGGTAGCAGAGATGAGTGATAGAGTGCATCTGTTCGTGAACGGGTTGGGACCACATCTGATAAATGAGTGCACGACAGCGTCCTTGGTGGAGGGCATGGATATTTCCCGTATTCAGGCTTATGCCCAGACCCTAGAGGATCGTAAGCGCCAGCAAAGGGCAGATAGGGAGCAGGATAGGGGCCAGCATAAGCGGGCGAGATTTGCAGGGTATTCTGATGACTTCAGAGGCAATGTCAGGCCCCAGTCTTCGAGGAGTTCGGCGCCATCTGTAGCTAGTGCTCCTCCACAATTCCAGAGGCCTTGATATGATCGATTTACCTATTCAGGTCCAGGTCAGAGTTCGCGGGCATCAGGCTCGCAATATCACATAGATACTAATTAGACGAGACCCCTAACACCACGTTGTGATCAGTGCGGTAAGGCCCACTTTGGACTGTGCCGTAGAGGTTCTGATGCGTGCTATTCTTGCGGACAACCTGGCCGTATGATACGGGATTGTCCTAACAAAGGAGTTGGTGGTATGGCTCAGCCGACTGGATCTGTGTCTGGTTCTTCCTCATCAATTCGACCTCCAGCACGGGGTTTTCAGCAGTCGACAGGTCGAGGTAGAGGTAAAGGTGCAGTGCAGAGTTCGAGTGGTGCTCAAAATCGAACCTATTCTCTAGTAGGTCGACAGGATCTCGAGTCATCTCCAGATGTTGTTACAGGTATATTGTCTGTGTTTTCTTATGATGTATACGCGCTGATTGATCCGGGATCTACATTATCATATGTTACACCCTTTGTGGCTAATAAGTTTGGCATTGAACCTGAATTGATAAGTAAACCCCTTGCGGTATCTACTCCGATAGGAGATTCTGTGATTGCTAGAAGGGTATATAGAGGTTGCACTGTGATGATTTGTAGTCGTCAAACCTCGGCAAATTTATTTGACTTAGAAATGGTTGATTTTGATGTGATAATGGGAATGGATTGGTTGGCCTCATGCTATGCAAATGTTGACTGTCGTACGAAGATGGTTAGGTTTTAGTTTCCTGGCGAACCCGTCATTGAATGGAAGGGGAACATTGCTACGCCGTAAGGTAGGTTTATTTCCTGTCTTAAGGCAAGGAAGGTTATCTCAAAAGGTTACATTTATTATCTCGTTCGCGTTAGGGATGCGGAGGCGAAGCCGCCTACTCTAGAATCAATCCCCGTGGTCAATGAATTTCCAGATGTTTTCCCAGATGAACTCCCAGGCCTTCCTCCTGAGAGGGAGATTGAGTTTAGCATTGATGTGTTGCCTGACACTCAACCGATCTCTATCCCTCCATACAGAATGGCCCCGGCAGAGTTGCAAGAGTTGAAGGCGCAGTTGAAGGACTTACTGGATAAGGGCTTCATTAGGCCTAGCACTTCAACTTGGGGTGCGCCAGTCCTGTTCGTGCGGAAGAAAGACGGGTCGTTACGGATGTGTATCGACTATCGACAGTTGAATAAGTTTACTGTAAAGAACAAGTATCCACTTCCAAGGATTAACGACCTGTTTGACCAACTCCAGGGTGCCAAGTATTTCTCCAAGATTGACTTACGTTCAGGGTATCATCAGGTGAGGGTCAAGGAGAAGGATATTCCAAATAAGGCCTTCCGGACAAGATATGGGCACTTTGAGTTCTTGGTGATGTCGTTCGGGCTAACAAATGCCCCAGCAGCTTTTATGGATCTCATGAATACTGTATTCAGGCCCTATCTTGATGTGTTCATGATCATATTCATTGATGACATTTTGGTGTATTCTCGTTCGGAGGCTGAACATGCGGGCCACTTGCGGATAGTATTACAGACGCTTCAGGATCGTAAGATATATGCTAAGCTCTCCAAATGTGAATTCTGGCTGAACTCAGTAGCATTCCTTGGCCATGTGATATCTGACGAGGGTATTAGTGTCGACACTCAGAGGATCGATGCAGTAAAGAATTGGCCGAGACCTACAACACCATCAGAAGTCCGCAGCTTCCTGGGGCTAGCAGGATATTATAGGTGATTGGTTGAAGGATTTTCCTCTATATCGGCACCATTGACTAAGTTAACACAGAAAGCTACTAAATTCCAGTGGTCTGACGCTTGTGAACGATGTTTTCAGGAGTTGAAGAATCGATTGACATCCGCACCAGTGCTCACTCTTCCTTAAGGACCAGAAGGTTATGTGGTATATTGTGATGCCTCAGGTATAGGTTTGGGGTGTGTATTGATCCAACGTGAGATGGTGATTGCTTATGCATCAGGACAATTGAAGAAGCATGAAAAGAATTATCCAACCCATGATTTGGAATTGGCTGCAGTAATATATGCTTTGAAGATATGGCGGCACTACTTATACGACGTCCATGTTGACATCTACACAGATCACAAGAGTTTACAATACATCTTCAAGCAAAAAGAGTTGAATTTGAGGCATCGTAGGTGGCTTGAATTACTGAAAGACTACGACGTCGAGATATTGTATCATCCCGGTAAAGCCAATGTTGTGGCAGACGCTCTCAGCCGTAAGTCAATAGGAAGCTTAGTACATATTGAGGCAGGTAGATGGGGGTTGACTAAAGAGCTTCATCAGCTAGCCAATATGAGAATCAGATTGTTAGACTCTGATGACGGAGGTGTTACTGTACATAATACATCAGAATCATCTTTGGTAGCCGAGGTAAAAGCACGGCAATATGAAGATCATATCTTAGTACGATTGAGAGAGAGCATTCAGCAGTGTAAAATTACGGCTTTTGAGATCGGAGGAGATGGGGCACTGAGATACCAGGGTCAATTATGTGTGCCTAATGTGGCAGGGTTGCGAGCGAAGATTATGAATGAGATTCATCAATCCCGATATTCCATCCATCCCGGCTCGACAAAGATGTATCATGACGTTAAGGAGCAGTATTGGTGGGATAACATGAAGAAGTCTATTGCAGAATTTGTAGCCCAGTGTCCTAATTGTCAACAAGTAAAGATCGAACATCAGAAACCCGGTGGATTGGTTCAGAATATAGAGATTACGACCTGGAAATGGGAGGTGATTAATATGGACTTCATTATTGGGTTACCTCGCTCTTATCATAAGTTTGACTCCATCTGGGTGATAGTTGATCGACTTACAAAATGTGCCCATGTTCTGCCAGTTAAGACAACTTACACGGCTGGAGATTATGCAAAGTTGTATATCAAGGAGATTGTTAGGCTTCATGGTGTACCAATATCTATTATATCAGACCGAGGAACTCAATTTACGGCTAACTTTTGGAGGTCTTTTCAGAAGGGTTTAGGCACACAAGTGAATCTCAGCACTGCATTTCATCCACAGACTGACGGACAGGCTGAACGTACCATTCAGACACTTGAAGATATGCTACAAGCATGTGTTCTAGATTTTCAGGGAAATTGGGATGACCATCTTCCACTCATAGAATTTGCCTACAATAATAGCTACCATTCCAGTATTAAAATGGCCCCATACGAGGCACTATACGGGAGGAGATGTAGATCACCAGTTGGATGGTTCGAAGTCGGTGAAACAGAATTATATGGGCCAGATTTGATTCACCAAGCCATTGAGAAGGTGAAAGTGATACAGGAGCGATTGAGGACGACACAAAGCAGGCAAAAGTCTTATTCTAATGTCCAGCGTCGTGATCTGGAGTTTGAGGTTGGTGATTGGGTTTTCCTGAGGATCTCGCCGATGAAGGGTGTTATGCGTTTTGGGAAAAAGGGTAAGCTGAGTCCACGGTATATCGGTCCGTACAAAATTCTTCGACGAATTGGACAGGTTGCTTATGAGTTAGAATTGCCATCCGAATTGAAATTTGTCCATCCAGTATTCCATGTATCTATGTTGAGGAAAT
>NW_017673772.1:97716-104296 GCF_001879085.1 Nicotiana attenuata
ATCATAGTCTTGAAGTCAAACGAGTTATGAAACAAAAGTCGACAAGAGTTGTTGCAACTTAGGTTCATAGTTTTACTTAAACTTTAGGTCAAATGTTATTAAGCTTTTCTCCCAATATACTTGGATTTACGAGGTGATCTACACACCAAATTGGATATCTATGAGTCTAGTTTCCATCGCATTAAACCGTTTATCAATACGACATTGGAGTAGAGAGATATAGACATTTTTGCGAGACTGCACAAGCTGCTAGGTGACAAGTAGGTGGGTCACCTACTTGGTTAAGTGATAGCCCAAAAAGAGGCAATTTCGGGTCAGACAAAGAGCCCATTAAAAGGCTTATATCCTGCAATATATCCCTCATTATATTTCACAAATAACCAGACCTTAACCCCTGCAAACTTCCTCCCAAAAATTATCCACAAACCCTAATTGATTTTCCCTCTCTTTCAAGTTCAAATTGGGGGTAAACCCTAGAGTTTGAAGAACCAAGATAAGGGCAGAGTTATCCAACAAGTAAGGTGAGTTTACTGCTATATTTCATACATTTATTCTGCTGTGAATCCATGGTACTTCGTTCTATACATGTAAGAACTCACGGGACGGTGATCGGAAGCCGTGAGTTCGAGTTATTCACTTGTAGCGGACTATTTTGTGGACTATTTTGTATTGTTGTTGGGCTGCGTGTTTTACTACTGTTTGGTGGAGTTTTGGAGGAGGAAGGGTGTGGAGAAACACCATATGGATGTAGGGTTGTGGGCTGGTAGTTCTTCGTAATATTTCCGGGTCGTTTGACACGACTACGGTGGCCGTCGCATGTATGAAGTGATTAGGTTGTGCGTGGACTGTTTTGGGAGGCTCAATATGATTATTATTGATGTTGTTTAGGCTGCTTGGTGATTGTTTGGAATTGTGTGAAGTCATATATATAGGGGAGGTGCTGTCTATTTCATCGTAAAATAGGCTGTGGTCGATACATAATAGTTATGACGCTTGAATTGTAACTATAGTATCGTTTCTCTTATTGTAGACTAAGGAGTCGTGAAAATTGCATAGCTTGAGATTGGGGCAGTATATACAAGGTATGTGAGGCTATCCCTTTCCTTCTTTTGCACGACTCTGATTGTACATAATGTAATGAACGAGCTTCCAAAGATACTCTACTCTTAGAAGCTAGCAGTACTTACATTGTTTCCCCTCTTATGGAACGATTGATGTTGATGTTGCTTCTCTTATTCTTATGTTATCAATGTTATTAGTACTTCCTGATTCTTATAAGGTTCATGGTGAAGAGTTAGTCCTAATAACGTGTATACAGGATACCGACCTTACGTCACTCCAAAAGGTTTAGAACGTCAGTCCATGAGTCGAGCATGCATTATATATATGTATCTATTTTACTCTACCGAGCCGCGCTATAGACGGCCGGGTATGGCACCTATTGTGCAACCACTGATCAGTTGGATTTTACCGAGCTCCACGTGGCCGGGTACGATTCTACTGAGCCTTATGATGGCCGGATACGTTTTTACCGAGCCTATTACGGCCGGGTACGATATGATGATGATGATGCCCTCAGAGGCGTATGTCTTAAAAGTTTATGTATATATACATATGTATCATGCATTTCATGTCAGTAGCCCTCAAAGGTACGCAGATGTTACAAGTTGTATATTCTCTATCCCTGCTAATATTATTGTTCGTACTTATGGTTCCCTGCCTTACATACTCAGTACTTTATTCGTACTGACGTCCTTTTATTTGTGGACGCTGCATGTCGTGCTGCAGGTCCTGATAGACAGGAAGGTGCAGCTCCCCCACCATAGTAGGCTGTCCAGTTCAGCGGTGATTGGCGAGATCCCTTCTCCGGACTTGCCGTGGTCTTGGTATGCATTTTGGTTATTGACATTATGGGTATGTTGGGGCCCTGTTCCGGCTATGTTGCAACACTTATGTTCCTTTAGAGGCTCATAGACAGGTGTCGACTCATGTATAGTTTGGTAGGCCTTGTCGGCTGGTTTTTGTTGTATAGTCTCTCATGGTAGCGTGGTAGCTCGTACCTTATATATGGTTTCTTGATTGTCTAGTCATCCCATGTTATGTATGTTCATGCCATCATATTTTATTGTTGGTTGTCCACGACCCATGTGTACCATTTATATTGATCTCGTCAGCCCTAAAGGATAATAAAGAAGGTTAGATAAAATGTATGTTGGTGCTCGGTAAGTATGGCCGGGTGCTAGTCATGGCCCTCCAGTTTGGGTCGTGACACTTTTCTGCGTACACTCCCTCTGGGGTCTGCGCCTAAATCTGTATTTAAAGCAACGTGCGAACTAACGTCAACTGGTTCCACATTTGGCACTTCCCCAGGGTTTATTGGTGGTACACCGACCCCTGCATTGTTGTTTTTCCCATGAAATCCAAGACCTTCGTTGTCATGAACAAGTGTATTTTGCGAGTTTGACATGTTTAATCCTGAGAATCAGAAAATCATGACAACAAAAACTGTAAAAATAACGTGTGTAATGAGAATTAGTAAAGAAATAATCACTATTATCTTTATCCCCATGGTGGGCGCCAAACTGTTTACGTCGAAAATACGAGTAACAATTAAATTTGATTTGTGGTTTTAAAGATACGTGATTTAATTCAATACGAATTAATAATCAAAAAGTAGGTAGTAGAAATGATAGAAATAAGTGAATCAAACCAGTGTTACTTAAGAAGTTGACCTCGAGCTCAGTAACCTCGAGATGGACCAAGAACAATAAAGCAAAAGGACAGCTCCGATGAATAATAAACAAGAAAATTAGAATAATATATTCTTTGCCAATGATTAAATGATGTTACAAATGATTGGGGTGCCCTTTATATAATAGGGAAATCCTAAATAAGGTACATTTCTATTTACAGTAAGGAATATTATTGGTACAACTATCTAACCGCCTAGTACGGAATCGTACAATTCTATTCCAGAATTTGTGCCATGATCTTGGGGACGTGGTAGGAATCTCGTTCTTCCTGTTAGAAACCCATAACGGCATTATTTCGAGGTTGAGCGTACTCGGCTTCGGTATACATCGCACTGCGATCCTCGGGCCTTGCATCCTATCTTCGAGCTCGAGTCTGATCCATCGGGCTCGAACTCGACCTTGCCAGAACTTGGGCTTGAGGTGACCCCTCGAGCCTATAGATCAAGGCATACGATCTTGACCGTATACATACCGAAAATTAACCGAATCGTACCGATATCAAAGAGAAACCGATATAATTTGGACGGTTTCGAAAAGTCTAGTTTTGATTATACATAATAGAATAACCGAAAAATTCGTATTGTAAATTCTATAATATAATCAGTCGAACCGAATCGTTGACACCCCTAGGTGGGGCCAGTCACCGATTTAAGGAATCAGATAGTGGACCCATAATTCCCCAAAATCCTCCACTTCACAAATAGGCAACAATGTACACGAAACACTTCAACGTCCATTTATTTAATGGAATAACAAAAGATAGAATAAAACAATGTGTTCGTATCAGTTATTTTATTAATATATACCAATGTATGCATCATATAGATACTTTATAGACATGCATTAAGTCTGGTGAACAACAATAACAATTACGCCTCAATTTCATATGAGTTGGGATCGATGACATAAATCCTCACATCTCCATTAAGTACAAGAACCATTAGCCAAATATATCAATTAGATTAAAGACCCAAAACTTTAAAATTAAGCACATGAAACAGGAGGATTAATATTAGTTTGTAAAAGTGAAGCTAACTCCATCCTAAAATTGTCATCACTTTGACTTTTGCATAGATTCTCCCTACTTTGAGTATATAATTTAAGTTTAACGGCTAACAAGCATCTAGATGGCAAAATACGTATAGGCTTAGGCAAAATCTCAAATTTCGTATAGCTTCATATATATATAGCCAGGCCTAACTTTGGGTCTAGGGTAATGCGATGCTTTTTTATCACGCCCAACTATGCCTTATAAAAAGGACTCTGCGGACGTTGCAAATATAACCCGAGTATTACGCCCAGGGTCGAATCCACAGAGAGTTAACCTATCAACTGCTATCTTCAGACCCACTAAGTCTTCAGAACCAGCTTCCCAAATATTCAAATCTCAGTTGAGTGTTCTTTAACAACTAGCTTGCAAATAACTAAACGGCTGTAACTAAATAAAAATAAAGGTTGTAAACAATTATGAGAAAAAGCTAAGGCAATGATTTCCCCTATTGATGGAATCCCTTCTGTTTATGCTCATACAAATTTACCCACACATCTCTATCAATCATGACCGCTAATCTTACCGTAAATCTCTCCCGAGTAATCGCAGTAATTTACTATTGCACTCTCCCGAGATACACTAGCTTACTTTATTTATCACGATTCACTTTATATTACACCCAAGGCTTCGTTATCCCTAATCCCGCCTTTAAACCCGCAATTATAGATTCCTCTAATAATCTAGGAGTGGTGTTGTTCAACAATACCCTAAATATGCACTCTTTTCCAAGTTATGCACACTAAATAGACACAGCTAATTGAGGATCCTGTCAATTAACTACAACAAACACGAAGTTGAACAAATAAAGATTAAACTAGCAATTTGTATTCACATAAACAAGAAGTTCATCACCCAATAGGTTCCATCAACGCCTTAGACAAGGAATTTAGCTACTCATGGCTATGGGAACATAAACTAAGCTTGACTTCATCATAAAATCAAAAGAAAAGAAGAAAGATGTTTTGAGTACTTTTCTCACAATCTTTTTCCTTGCTAAGAAACCTAAAAAATCAATACATGCCTCTCTTGGGCGAAGTCTAATGTTTTAAATAGGGTTTAGGTCTAAAAATCCCGTAATTGACACTTTGGTCCCAGAAGTTTCTGCGCCTGCCGCGGTTCTGCCGCGGTCGCGGTAGAACCGCGGCCAAACACCCTCGCGGATTCTCACAACTTCTGCAGCTGCTTCCCACCGCAGTTCTGCCGCGGTCGCGGTGAAACCGCGGTGGATCCAGTTCTCTGAATCTTCGGCCTGTTTTTGCCCGGGTCACTTAGGAAATTTCACAGTTGGCCTCTTTTTCATCACTTTTGACTCCAAAACTGCTCCTTAGCCGTCTTTATACATATATCACCTACAAATCATGAAAAGCACTAATAAGAGCATTTTGTCATCACTTTTAGCATTAAAACTACACAAGAAGGTGATTATTTAAGGTGTGATTATAGTCAAATTCACCTATTATCAACACCCCACACTTAAATCTTTGCTCGTCCTCGAGCAACTAAACCACACTTCTAGGCCTAACTGCTTAATGCATTGCCCCAATTTATGTCACACCTGCTATTATCAATGATCGACCCAAGCAGTGCACAATCATATCTCATATGCAGACTCTCATGCCAAGACACACTTGTGCTCACTCTAATTACTCTAACAGAGGTGAAAACTCACTTTTTCTTCCTGAGTCACATGCCCTCACATGAACAAAATTTGAGAGAAGTTCCACACACATAAAATTCAACAACAAGGAACCATATATAGAAAGACTTCACTCACTCTCAGCAAAGAGCATTCACATGCCACACAGACACACCATAAGCTTGCCCCTAGTGTAATACTCCACTAATCGAGCCATTCAGTCAAAGATCAAGAGGTCTTTATAGGTTGTAATGTAGGCTAAGGGACGGGTAGGATATATTTGGATATAGTGACTAACCTCCCTAAGCACTTTTAATACACACTTCCTTTTATTTTACCTTCATGTTCAACCCAATCATTTTTCCACATTTTGTTTCACTTGTGACCCCCACTTTTCTTTAGGTACACTGGCTTTCTCTTCTTTTTTTTTTCTTTTTTTTTCTTTTTTTTTTCATATTGATTGTACACTGCCAGTTCACCAACCAGAACCTTCATTGTTGATTCCCCTTTTTTTCACTAACTCTCTCCCACCCCACACTTTGACTTTTGTATATTCTTTAGTGATCCAAGTGCTTCTAGGAGGTAAAGGTTCAAACAATTAGCTTATTCAAACACAGCGATTTAGATCATTATAGGGTTATCAAAGAATAGGCTTCAGGCTCAAAGGGGTTAACTATGGTAATATTCACAGGTGGATTCTCAAGTATAAAGGGTTGCACAAATAAATGCCTCAATCATCTCTAAAACCAAACGACTTCTATTTCGCTTTGTAAACACACAGGGCAAGTTCTAGGTATCATATGCACGCATAGGATGCAAGTAACAACTCACACACACTTAGCATGTAACTCATTCCGAATCAGTTCATCAACACAATCATACGAGTGTTCAAGCAAGACAAGATGTGCAAAATTAAGGCATATATTATGAGTCCACAAACAAGCTTAGATCTTACACCCTTAGTTCGTTTTCTTTGCAAGTGTGCACATTTGGGGTTACATTCTGACCTTCACCCATTTAATCCTAAAACTATAAAAGCAAAATCTACCTAACCCGGTTCAAAAAAAACCCTTGGGAAAGAACCGTGGTCCAAAGAAAACCAACGGGGAGGTACTACACTAACTAAAACGAAGAAAATAA
>NW_017673772.1:104316-120806 GCF_001879085.1 Nicotiana attenuata
TCAGCTGTGGGTTGTGCCCAGTCATAAAGTGCACCCTCAGGCACAGGAGGTGCCAGTTGCTCATTCCTGACGTTCACGTTGGGGTCGTTTATGTCGCCCATGTCAATTTCGAGTTGGTGTATTTGTTGTGATTGTTGAAGTCTTTTGTTTGCACGATTCAATGCCCGGAATGTCTTCTCGGGGTCCGAGAGTCCTTCAAGCAGTTCTCCAGTCCTCGTAGAGTTTCTAGGCATGCACCTCTGCACCCAGATCAACAACCGTCAAATTTTCAATGAAAAAGTTGGAAGAGAGAAAACTGACTACAACAAGAATCTTTGTACTTCTGTCAATGGCAATTGATAATTCCGTTAACTCCCCGGCAACGGCGCCAAAATTTGATCACGCCCAACTATGCCTTATAAAAAGGACTCTGCGGACGTTGCAAATATAACCCGAGTATTACGCCCAGGGTCGAATCCACAGAGAGTTAACCTATCAACTGCTATCTTCAGACCCACTAAGTCTTCAGAACCAGCTTCCCAAATATTCAAATCTCAGTTGAGTGTTCTTTAACAACTAGCTTGCAAATAACTAAATGGTTGTAACTAAGTAAAAATAAAGGTTGTAAACAATTATGAGAAAAAGCTAAGGCAATGATTTCCCCTATTGATGGAATCCCTTCTGTTTATGCTCACACAAATTTACCCACACATCTCTATCAATCATGACCGCTAATCTTACCGTAAATCTCTCCCGAGTAATCACAGTAATTTACTATTGCACTCTCCCGAGATACACTAGCTTACTTTATTTAGCACGAGTCACTTTAGATTACACCCAAGGCTTCGTTATCCCTAATCCCGACTTTAAACCCGCAATTATAGATTCCTCTAATAATCTAGGAGTGGTGTTGTTCAACAATACCCTAAATATGCACTCTTTTCCATGTTATGCACACTAAATAGGCACAGCTAATTGAGGATCCTGTCAATTAACTACAACGAACACGAAGTTGAACAAATAAAGATTAAACTAGCAAATTGTATTCACATAAACAAGAAGTTCATCACCCAATAGGTTCCATCAACGCCTTAGACAAGGAATTTAGCTACTCATGGCTATGAGAACATAAACTAAGCTTGAATTCATCACAAAATTAAAAGAAAAGAAGAAAGATGTTTTGAGTACTTTCTCCCAATCGTTTTCCTTGCTAAGAAACCTAAAAAATCAATACATGCCTCTCTTGGGCGAAGTCTAATGTTTTAAATAGGGTTTAGGTCTAAAAATCCCGTAATGGACACTTTGGTCCCAGAAGTTTCTGCGCCTGCCGCGGTCGCGGTAGAACCGCAGCCAAACACCCTCGCGGATTCTCACAACTTCTGC
The DNA here is from genome assembly GCF_001879085.1 of Nicotiana attenuata. NCBI lineage: Eukaryota > Viridiplantae > Streptophyta > Magnoliopsida > Solanales > Solanaceae > Nicotiana > Nicotiana attenuata. Next base: position 105,679 of record NW_017673772.1, read on the forward strand.
AGCTGCTTCCCACCGCGGTTCTGCCGCGGTCGCGGTGAAACCGCGGTGGATCCAATTCTCTGAATCTTCGGCCTGTTTTTGCCCGGGTCACTTAGGAAATTTCACAGTTGGCCTCTTTTTCATCACTTTTGACTCCAAAACTGCTCCTTAGCCGTCTTTATACATATATCACCTACAAATCATGAAAAGCACTAATAAGAGCATTTTGTCATCACTTTTAGCATTAAAACTACGCAAGAAGGTGATTATTTAAGGTGTGATTATAGTCAAATTCACATATTATCAAGCACAAGAAGCTCGCCTTAGAAGCTGATGAGCTTAGAGCTCTTTCTACCAAGAGGGAAGAGGAACTCCGTGGCCTTCAGGATTGTTTGGAGGTGGCGTCCCGAGAAAGGATTCGTCTCACTGAGCAGGTTATATAGCTCTTGTTTGTTTTTTGTCTATACATTTATCTGACTTTAGTGCTTTAACACCTTTGGGGTGGATCTTTGCAGTTTGGGAAGAAATATGTCCTAATGCAGGAGGAACTCCGAGCTAGGGACTCTGAAATTCTCGAACTCGGACGGCACGTGAGTGAGGTAATCTCTGAGAGAGATACCCTCCAGGGGGAGGTGGTCTCGGTCGGGCATCAACTTGATGATGTGAGGGCGGAGAGTAATAAGTATAAGGGTCTACAAACTGAGTTAGTCGATGCGCTATCTGAGGTTAGGGCAAGCCGAGGCGTTTGTGTCTTTGCATAAAGAGGATGCAGCTACTGCAAATGCTCAGGCCAGGAAGATGTCTGAAGAGGCCGAGTTGCGACTGACCCGAGCTGTGGAGCATGCCCGATTAGAATCTTGAAGACGGTCTCTCGAGGATATGTATGCGAGGGGCATCGATTTGTCCGCCAAGAGCGATAGGGTGAAGAAGCCAGAGGAAGAGGCTGCGGCCCTGCATTCTTCCGAAGGCGAGTTGAGTAGTGGCTCGGGAGATGATGAAGATGGAGGCGAGATCCTCGAAGGGGAAGAGGTCGTTGAAAACCCGGGGGTCATGGCTGGTGCTGTTGACAGCACATTTTCTGAGGGAGCCGACGAAGGCATAGTCTCGGTGGTGGATTAGGGTTTTATTTGCTTTTTGCCCTTGTAAGGGCTTCAGACATAGGCCTTGTAAATGCACCCTTGTGAACCTTTTAACATATATGTAAAGGCTTTTTGTTTTTCCTTTGCTTCTTTAGGAACAAACTGTGACGCTTGTTTGATAATTGATCCGAAATCTTGGACCTCAAATTTAAACCCTTAGGTTCCTACTGCCACTAAGCGGTTTGTAGTGGACGAGAATTGATCGTTTTGGGGCTAAGTCCCCCAGTCCTATTTTGACTTGAGCTTATTGACCTTTAGGTCTACCGTATCGGCCCTGAGGCTGCCGGCCCTTAAGCTCTTACGCGTTGGGTCGATGCGACCTTTAATATAGGCTTGCGCTTAGGCTCTCATGCATTTACCTTTAGGCACTTTTTAGTTAACTGTTTTGGGCTCAGTGTTCGAGTCGGATTTCGGCTCGAGCTCATTGACCCTTAGGTTAAGCTGGCATCTGGGCTCTTACGCGTTGGGTCGGTATGACCATTAGTTTAAGCTGGCGACAGTGGCTCTTACGCGTTGGGCCGGTACGACCATTAGTTTGGGCTTATTTTTCTCTCGTTAAAGATTTTTGAAGTTTTTGTGTTCACCCGACTTTTCTATGGTTCGATAGGAACCTCGATTGTGAGACGTTATGCAGCAATAAATGAGCACCTCGGAGGGTGTCGCTCGGTGTTGAATGTTCCGAAGCTTGTTGTTCGAAGCTGACTTGGTCAAAGCTCTTTTGCCTATGTCGAGGGTAGCCTGATTAACCGGTTCTTTTCAAAGTATTTTCGAAGTAATTTGAAGTCCTGTGAGTTTTATGGCGACGGTCGGGCGTCCCCGAGTCGCGTTAGTTTGGCTGATACAGCTTTGTAACCGTAGTCATCGTTTTTGGCCGTAGCCTTTTAGTCCCTGAGCGAAGTAGCTTCGGCGTCTATATTGAGGGTATGCCATTTTAGGGGTCTTACAAGTTCGAATATATAGCCTTAACTTTAAGATCGAGATTATGCCTTTTGTAAGGTCTTATAAATTTTGACATGCCTTACTTGAGGTCTTACAGATTTGGTTACTTGGTACAAGTATAACTCATGCCTTGCTTGAGGTCTTACACATTTGGTTACTTGGTACAAGTACAACTCATGCCTTGTGAAGGTCTTATGAGCTCGAGGTTTCTCGCATAGGGTCTTATAGCCTCGAGTTGACAAATCGATGGGGCGGTCGTCGGTGATAGTCCCCGAGACATCGAGAGTTTTTTGGCTCTGGAGCCGTTTTGTGTAAACTTGGAGTTGCCTCATTGAGGGCTTATGATTTTGAAGTTTCCGACCCGTAGGTCATATGTTTTGAGTTTTGACGTCAGTCCCCGAGTGTTCGGGAAATTTCGGGCTCTGGAGCCGCTTCTTGAAAAAATAGCGGATTTCTTTGAAGCGTAAAGCATTTTGATGGAATAATATTCCTTGATTTCTTGGCACAAGTATACATGTTTTCATCGTCAAGGGTTAAACTATTCTATGCGGACACGGTTCATTCGACCGTTTGGCCCGATACATCATTTTCCTATTGAGACCCTTTTTGGATCATCTTGACTTCTTCGATGGGGTGATTTCCCAGGGGGATGCTCCCCAGTATTCGAGGTTGATTGAAGAGAAGCCTTGAATACTTGTTAGTTCTCCTTAGGTAGCATATAGGTGTTGCCTCGTTAAAAACCTTGCCGGTAAAACCCTCCTTAGGATAAAATCTGGTCAAAGGAAAAGAGTGCAACGCATGCTTTAAAACCTAAGGTCTTCAAGCTGGGGGATGCTTCGGCGTCTTTCGTCGAACTCCTTAGCAGTAATAGCGTTTGAGCATTGATATGTTCTAATTTCTTGAGTTGTTCGCCTTTCATGGTACCGAGCTTGTAGGACCCTTTTTCGATGGTCCTTCCCAGTTCTGGCCTAGCTTTCCTTCATTAGGGTTTCGAGTGTTCAGGGTGACTTTCCTCAAGACCAAGTCCCCGACACCGAAATGTCGGAGATTCGTTCTCTTATTATAGTATCTTTCGATCCTTTGTTTTTGGGCGGCCATTCGGACCAGCGAAGCTTCTCACTTTTCATCCAATAGCTCTAGAGCCGCAGTCATGGCTTTATTTTTTGAGCTTTTAGTGGAGTGTCGGAACCTAGCGCTTGGTTCTTCGACCTCGACCAGTATCAAATCCTCGGCGCCATATACCAGGGAGAAAGGCATTTCTCATGTGCTTGATTTTGGAGTTGTTCGATATGCCCATAGTACTTCGGGTAATATTTCTCTCCATTTTCCCTTTGCACTTTCTAACTTCTTTTTCAAGTTTTGAATGATGGTCCTGTTTGTGGATTCGACCTAGCCGTTTGCGCATGGGTGGTAGGGTGTTGATAGGATTCTTTTGATTTTATGGTCCTCGAGGAATTGTGTTACTTTGCTTCCGACGAACTGTTTTTCGTTATCACACGTTATCTCGGAAGGAATTCCGACGGCATATGATATGGTCCCAAATGAAGTTGATGACTTCTTTTTCTCTTATCTTCTCGAAGATCTGTGCTTCCACCCATTTTGAGAAATAGTCAGTAATAAATAAATAATCTATCTTTACCTGGCGTCGTCGGTAGGGGTCCGACGATGTCCATTCCCCACTTCATAAACGGCCATGGTGACAAGACCGAGTGTAGCTGTTCACCGGGTTGGTGAATCATCGGTGCAAATCTCTGGCATTTGTCGCATTTTCGGACGAATTCTTTGGTGTCTTTCTCTATGTTGTCTCAATAGTAACCTGCTCTGATCACCTTTGGGACTAAGGAATCGACACTGGAGTGATTTCCGCAGGTGCCCTCGTGGATTTCTCGGAGTATGTAATCAGTGTCCCCCGGCCTCATACATACTACTAGTAGCCCATCAAAGGTTCTCCTGTACAGAGTTCCATTTTCGTCAAGCGAGAATCGGGTTGCTTTGGTTCGCAGAGCCCTCGACTCTTTTGGGTCCCCGGGTAGCTTCCCACTTTCCAAATAATTGATATATTTATTTCTCCAATCCCATGTCAGGCTAGTGGAGTTATCTCGGCGTGCCCTTCCTCGATCACTGATTTGGATAGCTAAACAACAGCCCCGGGAAGCAAGTCATCTTCCTCGACAGATGATCCCAGGTTTGCGAGGGCATCAGCCTCGCTATTATGCTCTCGAGGTATGTGGACTAAAGTCCATTCTTTGAAGCGGTAGAATGCGACATGAATTTTGTCTAGGTATCTTTGCATCATGTCTTCTCGAACCTCGAAGCTCCCATTTACTTGATTTACTACCAGAAGGGAATCACATTTTTCTTCGATGACTTCTGCTCGTAGGCCTTTGGCCAATCCCAGACCTGCAATCATAGCCTCATACTCGGCTTCATTGTTAGCCAATTTTGTAGTTTTTATAGATTGCATAATCATGCCACCTGTAGGTGGCTTCATGACTATACCGAGTCCGGACCCTTTCACGTTCGAGGCGACGTCAGTGAACAAGGTCCATACTCCCGAAGATGTGCCCGTTTTTAGTAGAAGCTCTTTCTCTACCTCGGGCACGAGGGCAGGTGTGAAGTCGGCCACAAAGTCCACTAAAATTTGGGACTTGATTGCTGTTCGGGGTTGGTATTCGATTTCGTACCCCCCGAGTTTGATCGCCCATTTGGCCAGACGTCCTGATAATTCGGACTTATGCAATATGCTTCGGAGTGGATATGTTGTTAAAACACAAATACGATGGCATTGGAAATAAGGCTTTAGTTTTCAAGATGCGCTTATCAATGCAAGAGCTGACTTTTCTAGGTGCGGATACCTGGTTTCGGCATCTCCTAGGGTCCGACTTACTTAATAGACAGGCAATTACGTACCTTGCTCTTCTCGAACTAGCACACCACTTACCGCTACCTCGGACACAGCCAGGTACAAATACAGCGTTTCATCCTCTTTTGGAGTGTGGATTAAAGGCGGGTTCGTTAGATATCGCTTCAATTCCTCTAAAGCACGTTGGCATTCCTGAGTCCACTCGAAGCTGTTTTTCTTTTTTAGTAGGGAGATGAAATGATGACTCCTGTTAGATGACCTTGATATGAATCGGCCCAAAGCTGCTATTCGCCCAGTCTGCCATTGCACGGCTTTCACATTGTTTACCACCGTGATCTCTTCAATGGCTTTGATTTTATAGGGATTGATCTCAATCCCCTTGTTTGACACCATGAAGCCTAAGAATTTGCCCGAACCCACTCCGAAGGCACATTTCTCGGGATTGAGCTTCATGTTATAGCTTGTGAGGATGTTGAATGTCTCCTGCAAATGAGTTAAATTGTCCTCTGCGTGCAAGGACTTAACTAGAATATCGTCAATGTAAAATTCCATGGGATTGCCTATTTGGTTTTCAAACATCTTATTAACTAGGCGTTGATACGTGGTCCCCGCAGTTTTTAGCCCGAAGGGCATCACATTGTAGTAGTACGTACCATACTTTGTGATGAACAAAGTTTTTCCCTTTCCTCGAGGTTCATCTAAATTTGATTATACCCCGAGTAGGCGTCGAGAAAGGTGAGGATCTCGTGGCCGATCGTGGCATCGATCAAGCGATCGATGTTGGGAAACGGGAATGAATCTTTGGGGCACGCTCTATTCAAGTCTTTATAATCTACGCACATCCTTAACGTATTCCCTTTTTTGGGAATTACCACCACATTGGCCAACCATTCGGGATATTTTACTTCCCTAATAGATCCTATTTTAAGGAGTTTTGTTACCTCATCCTTGACGAATGTGTGTTTTACGTCAGACTGAGGTCTTCTTTTTTGCTTCATCGGTTTGAACCTGGGGTTGACACTTAGTCGATGGGTGGTTATTTCTGATGGGATCCCTGTCATATCTAAATGGGACCACACAAAGCAATCGATGTTATTAATAAGGAATTGAATGAATTTTTTCCTAAGTTTAGGGGTTAATCCCGTTCCCAGGTATACCTTCCGATCTGGGAGATGCTCGATCAAAACGACTTGCTCCAACTCTTCAACTATTGATTTTTGTTGCATCCGATTCTTCGGGGGCAATGAAGGTTCCAGGGATAAGGAAGTCTTCTTCGTCGTTCTCGGGGGACTGTTTGTCCTCTAGCAGTTCCGAGGTGAAGGGTATTGAGGTTGGTGCCTTCTCATGAACCTCAACTATCTCCTTCGCCGCATGTTGTTCCCCATATACCATTTTTATACCGTCTTCTGTCGAAAACTTTATCTTCTGATGAAGAGTCGGCGGCACTTCTCTCATGCTGTGTATCCATGGCCTTCCAAGCAATGCATTGTATTTTATGTCACCTTCAATGACATGAAATTTTGTGTTTCGAACTGTGCCGGACACGTTGACCAGGAGGGTGATCTCCCTTTTCGTTGTTTCGTCGGCCATGTTGAAGCCGTTGAGGACTCAGGAAGTAGGTATGATTTGATCGAGAAATTCGAGTTGCTCTACCACCTTCGACCTGATAACGTTGGCCGAGCTTCCTGGATACACAAGTACACGTTTAATTTGAACATTATTCAAGAGAAATGAAATTACCAGCGCGTCGTTATAGGGAAGAGACAGGGTCTCGAAGTCCTCTTCACTGAAGGCAAGGATGTCCTCAGACATGCGGCCCCGAATTTGCCCTTTTATTACGGCAGAAATCTTTGACCGCTTGATCACGGGTCCTTGGGGGACGTTGGTCCCTCCGATGATCATATGAACGACGTGCTGGGGTTTTTTCGTTCCGTTTCTCCCATCCGCCTCTTCTTCTTCTCGGGCTGGATTTTTCCGAGCTTCCTATTGGTTCTCATGGTGTATACTCATGTTAGCATGGGAGCTTATACTGACATGTTGGGCATTGCGTGAGACCACATCCACGGGAATTGGTTCTGGTGCATCCTCAGGGTTTCGTGGCGGTACACCAATATCTGGAATAGCTACACCGTTCTCTCCATGGTCCTCAGGACCGTTGTTTTCATGTTCATTCACTGAGTTAGACATTTTGACCTGAAATAAAAGATTCTTGGGCAAGAAAGAGTGTGAAAGATAACTTGCATTATGTAGTAAACCAGCAAGAAAACAATCACTATTATTTTTAGCTCCACGGTGGGCGCCATACTATTTACTGTGAAAATGGTAATTACAATTTAATTTGATTTTTGTGGTTCTAAAAATACGTGATTTATTTTTATACTACTTGTTAGCAATAGATGCTAAGTGTGAAACTAAAAATGAGGTAAGAGCTTGAAGGCAGTGTGTCAAGCAAATCGAGCGGCCGAGGATCGGGGCCTCGAGCTGGCTTATAAGGGGCCTCGAGGTCGAGAGCCTTGGTGATGGCTTTTTATGATCAATAATGAGCGATAAATGAAGAACAATTTATTGAAACGCAATGAAAGTAAGCAATGTAATAAACATAAGCAATGAACTCAAGGGAGAATATGTCTAAGTTAGAGCAGAGAATGTTCTTCTTCTTATATTCAATGTCTTATCTCCCTTTACAAAACAAAAAGGGTTCCCTTTATATAGGAGGGGAAATTCCAACATGGTACATGCTTAATTATTGCAAAAAAATGTTGCTGGTACAACTATTTACTAGCCTGGTATAGACTAGTACTACTCTTGCAGGTATTGTCAGCTTTGGTCACGTGCCTCGGGAACCTCCCGCTTATCCAAGGTAGCCACCGATTCGTGCTGCCCCGAGGTCAAGCAAAGGAACCCTCGGGGTCAAACCTCGAACTTTACCTCGGGCCCTCCAGGGGAAGCCACGGAATGTCGAAATGACCATAAATCGGGCTCTTTGATTTTAGCCGTGTACAACACACATTAGACCAATTAAGTAGAGTAACTACACATGAGAAGCTACAAATGAGATCTGGCCATTGAAACGAATTGTAAAAGTGTACTGACCTTCCGTAGGGAAATAAACCAGGGTATTGAACTTAGTCATTAGGAATTAGAACTCACAATTAACTTCAAGACGATTAAGCTCAACCTACAATGAAAAAAAAAGGAAAAGACAATATAAGCGATAGGCACAGATATTTATACTTTAGTGTAGTTGCATTTATTACTAGTTGTTGGATTGTTAGGTGAGGCATTTATGCCGGTATTTATAGCCAGGGATTGGCCTTAAGGTTATGATTTTGAACATTCAAAATTGATAGAAGACAGAGAAAAATTATGAACACTAATGAAAGATCATATGACGATATCAAGGGTAAAAGATTGAAAAACAAACGGAAAAGAGAACAAGGATTACCCTATCAGAACAGACTAGTCGCTGAAGCTTACTGACCTCTGGACAAAGCTTTTACCTAGAGGTCCCTTCTTTTGGCCTCTGGGTCGTCATACGTCACCGTGAGGTTGAGATTCCCGTGAATCTAAAGTTGCATGCCATGTTTTAATGGAAATTTTGAACAGAGGTGGGAGTGATGATGAGATTTGGGGCCTTTCACATTTGAAGCTAGGGTTTTGGAATTTGGGGGTTTGGAATGGGATGATGGAAATAGGCATTTTCGGCTAGATTCGCGGCGGGAGGGGGGTAATGATAATGGTCTCACAATTTTCTCTTAGTGACTTTGCATCAATTTGTACTAAGTCTCGGAGATTGTAGAGAGGAGAGGACTACGAGAGTGTGAGAGGAAAAGGGAAATGGGGGAGGGAATGACATAGCGGGTTTGGTATGTTTAAAATGGAGGAGTGATCTTGGGCCGTTGGATCAATTAGATCAATGGCTCATATTTTTTTAGTTTAAATAATAAAAAGAAAACAATTATGGGGATTAAACGGTGACCGTTGGATCATGTTGATCCAACGATTGAGATACAAACTGGAGGGATTAAAATTAAAGGGAAAAAGCATGATTAATGTGGACCGTTGATAAGTTTGATCAACGATCCCTCTACATTGTTTTAGTTTTGTGAGAGACTTTGGAGTGCTTTTTTGGCCAATTTCGGACCAAATTTGTTGGGTTCTAAAAAGAAAATTTTTCATAAAGCACCATCTTTTAGGTCTAATTAGTCATTTATAGATACCTTTTGCTATATTACGTGTTATAGATACCTTATATGTGGTTATACAATGTATTTGATGTATTTAAGCTATTGTATTCATTAATACAATAGCAAAAGTAGGCGTGAAAAAAGGGAATTCCAGCTAAGGTTGATATGTATTTGACTGTATTCACGCGGCCTTATCGTGAATACAGTAACGTATTTGCGTAATACCTGGAAGGTTTAACTTGTTAAAAACGGAAAGGAAATCAAATCACCTGATATTCTCCTAATTTAACTCAACGAACAAAAACTATTACCTATTAATCTGTATTCTTCCATTCACGATTCAACAAAAAAATTAGCGAAAACAAGAGCAACATCTGGAATTTCACTTCTCCCTTTTCTCTGTTCCCAGTTCTCAATTCAACCACGGAAAAGTACGATTGATACAATTGAATACAAAATACGGTATAATTCCATTATACATATGGCAAGTTTAACAGTGTTGTTGCGTCATTCTGGCAAGTGGAACGATGAGAGCAATTACGTTGATTTTTCAATTGAGGGAATACTGATAAAGGAGTCTGCGTCGTATAATGATTTGGTTGCTTCAATTCCTAATCAACTGGGCATAGATTTGAGCACAAAATCCATTAAAATTAAATACAAAGTAGAAGGGAAGAGCACGCCAATGGAAATACACAATGACATGGGTTACATGGTGTATGTAGAGTTAAAAAAAGATAACAGAGAATTCGGGATGTATCCTTTGTGCATAATAACGATTGAAAAAGAACTTGTATCCGGTGGTAAGTGAAGGCGATATTGTGCAAATAGACGAATCACTCCAAAGGTATGATTCCGGTATAGGTGATACGCTTGCTCTAGATTTTGTCAATTCAGGAGAAGCAATTAGGGTGTTTGAACTGAACAAGGATTTGATAATTTCAAAAACTAGTCAAAGGGAGGTTATTGTTGGACAAGTATATAAGGATAAGGCTACATTGAAAGAGGTGATGGAGAATTATGCTATATCGCAAAGGTTTCAATTCTGGGTTGATAGGTCTAATGCTGTCAGGTTTGCGTGTATTTAATTTTTTTTTTTTTTTGTATTTTGTATTATTGGTTGGAGTTGTAAGTTAAACGTTGATGTATTTATGCGTATTTGTGGATTTCCACTTGATCATCACTAATGTGTTTATCATATGTTTGTTTATGGTCCTTAAATACATGTATTCATATGTATTTTACTGGTATAATTACATTACAGTGTCTCTATTATTTCGTATTTGTTTACTGTCCTTTCTAAGTGAATGCATATAAAAATAATTGTATTTGGTTGTGTTCATTGTATTTAAATGCATATAACTCTAATTGAATTCAGGTGTATAATAATTTATACATATAGATGTCAGAATGTATTCATGTCAGATTGTATTCATGTGTATATTAGTGCATTTTTTGTAAACAGTTATGCTAATCATATGTATAATGATTAATTCTTTGCAGCTATGCATTATTATGTATGTCAGAAGATTGTGAATGGAGGTTTAAGGTTTCAAGCATTAACAAATCAGAACTATTTAAAGTGAGAGAGTTCATTGATAACCATACATGTCCTCTGAAGGACAAGGTGTATGAGCAGCGACAAGCAAGCAGCAGCCTTATATGTGGTATGATTAGGCCTAAGCTTACTAATCATAAGAGAAAATACACCCCAAAGGATATTATTGATAATGTGAAATCAGATTTAGGTGTAGATGTTAGCTACATGTTGGCGTGGAGGGCTAAAGAAAAGGCAATGAATTTTTTGAGAGGTGAACCGGCTGATTCATACAAAAATTACCAGGATACTTATATACAATGGATATGACATATCCAGGTTCCCACATCAAAATGGTAAAATCGCCCAAAAATGAATTCATGTACGTGTATATATCTTTGTATGCCTTTATAAAGGGGTTTGATCATTGTAGACCCATTGTTGTTGTGGATGGAAGTCACCTAAAATCTTACTACACCGGGACATTTGTTTCGGCAAGCACATCGGATGGTGCAGGTGAGTGCGTGAATTATAATAAAATCTATTAATATTTTAAAGATTGAAATACATGTTTTAAAAATATGTATTCAATTATCTTTACATGTCATATATTGCAACTAGCATATGGTGTTATTGATTCAGAGAACGATGCTGCTTGGACGTGGTTCTTTGAGCAATTCAAGATAGCATACGGTGACAGGGAAAACATGTGCATCGCTTCAGATAGAAATGAGAGTATCATTAAATCTGTATCGAGAGTGTATCCAGATGTACCTCATTTTGCTTGTATATGGCATCTATGGAGCAACATATATAATAAATTCAAAAAGAGCCATGCAAAGTTGAGCGAGATATACTTCTCGATGGCAAAAGTATACACACAAGCTGAATTTGACAGTCTGGTGGAGAAGGTGGAGATGGTAGATATTAGGGTGAAAGAATACTTGGAGTTAGCTGGATACGAAAAGTGGGCTAGGTTGTATGCACCTGTTAACAGGGGATGGACCATGACGTCAAATATTGTTGAGTCAATCAATGTCGCACTAGTGTCAGCAAGGAAATTGCCAATATACGACTTCCTCGAAGAAGTTAGGAAGATGTTTGGACGTTGGAATTGTTGTAACCGCAAAGAAGCTACACAGACATACACAACGCTTGGAAAAAAATACCAGGAGATGCTGACTTTGAATGAGGCAATGTCTACACGCATGACTGTAAGTTTTATTTTAATGTCATTGTATTATATAGCTTAATTGTTTTCTGAAATAACTGACATGAATACAACTGAATACAACACATTTTTCATAAATACAACTGACATGAATACAACTAAATTCAACTGCATACAACACATATTTCATCGAAGATCTGACATGAATATAACTAAATACATTCTGCAAAAATCAGCCAGAGTAAGATATCATTGATAGAAATATATGTCCTAATATAATACATACGCATACAACGAATAAAGACATTGCAATTAGAATAAAATACTGATGGGAACTTTGAAAATCCTTATAAATACAACTATTCGAATACATCAGAATACAACTGACAAATCTGTATTATACAGAATTTTTTAGATAGACGTATTATCATGTCGTAGCCTTCTAATGTTTTTGTTACACTTCAGTTGCCTAAAGTCCGGTAGATTTTTGATGTATGTCATTGTATTCATAAGCTAAGACGTAATTATAGTTTATAGTCTGCCGGTCTAAATATATGATGTATTCTCTGTATTCAAACATTTCAGTTGTATGTAACTGAGTAATTCAACATTATACATATGGTAATTCAGTTATATGTGCTCAAAACTTATAGTTCTATGTTTAAATGTAGGTGGTACCATCAACTGAATACTTACATACGATTAACGATTGAGGGAGGCATTACACCGTCTGCCTGTTAGAAAGAAAATGTGTTTGTGGGAGGTTCCAAGTTGATGAATTACCATGCCCACATGCTTGGGCTGTATTGAAGAGCAAGTTTCTAATGCCAGAAGGATATTGCTCTAACTATTACAAACCAAATTCTGTTGTAATGACATACGATGTGCCTGTGTACCCGCTACCGGACAGAAATGACTGGAATATACCAGCACATGTTGCAGAGGAGGTTGTATTACCACCCAAATGGAAAAGACCTCCTGGAAGGCCAAAGAAGAAGCGCGATAAACCTTTAAGTGAATTGTTGCAGCCGAAAAAGCAACATTCATGTAGCATATGTGGGCAGGGAGGACATAACATGCGAACGTGTAGAAATGCTCCACGTAGTATTTAGTTAACACTCTGACATGTATTAGTGCTCCAACGGTTTGTCAATACTTATGATGACATTGTCAAGTAATAAATTCTGAAATGCCTTTCGTGAATAGATTCTGGATACATTTAGTTGCAGTACTGTGTTGGATACATTCAAATACAACCTTGTCCACATATACTTTGACAATTTATTATAGACAGTGCCTGAGTTATATACATAACTAGTCAAAATATATCGCAATACAACTATATACTCAGCTATAATATAATAAATTCAATAAATACATATAACCTGATTAGATTCTGTATATATTTAGTTGCAGTATTGTGTTGAATACAATCGAATACAACCTTGTCCACATATACTTAGACACATATACTTAGACATACAATCATAGATAGTGTGCGAGTTAAATATACATAACTAGTCAGAATACATCGTAATACATCTATATACTCAGCTATAATATAACAATTTCAATAAATACGTATAATCTGTTCAATATACATACAGTTTCTGACTTTGATATTAACCTGTTCAATACGTATAACCTGTTCAAGCCAAGTGACTGAATATTATTACATACTTATATCCTGTAAGATACATATGAATATAAACTGAAGATTAAGTATGAATACTTATGAACAAAACAATGAAATATGGATTGAAAAGTTGCAATTGTCATACACGAACACTGTTGATAAAGTGATTAATACATGGTTTTTTTCTAACTGAATACCATCTTCACCAAAAAACTATTCAAAAAACAGTAGTCACCTAAAAACTACATTCACCTCAAACTACTCTAACACTATCTGCAACTTTGAATCTGACTCTGTGATTTGCCTAGCAATCTTTGAGGGTGCTTCATTCTCGCTTATAACATCAGCGTCTATCTTCCGCGTAGCATAGTCCTAGAGGAGAGCACCATATCTTTGACGGAGTATATTGGAATCAAATGTTGTTTGTGGAATCTCACCAAGAGTGCTCAGAAACTCTGCGTATGCCGCAACATGCACCCCACAATCCCTAAAAAAATGTTGATTGAAACAATTAAAAATAATTCATACAATTAGATTTTTAAAATGATACAAGAATGATGATTGAATACATACATGCTCCCAGCTTTCTGTTGAGGCAGATTTGATATGAAAACAACTTCAAAGGGATCAGTATGTGACTTGTCAGTGTATGCTGAGTAAGTAGACAAATCTATGCCTTGACTATCTCTGTAAAAGCCACTGATTGATAGATACAGAGGTACAAGCTTAGCTAGCTTATCTATCTCAGAAGCTACATAGGCATCATGACCTGCAGATCTGTACGAGTCATACACTTTGATACATCTCTCCTTGAATGAGACAACAGCAAATATCCAGTGTAGTTTGTCCTTCAAGTTGACTGGTATCAAGACATTGTCAACTGTATCCCAAGGTACATTAGCTAGCAATCTGTAGCCCCTTATGTACTCACATACCACATCCTCTTCTTTGGCTAAATTAGCATTACTGTCTGTATCAGCATACCTGTCGAAGATTTCAGCGATTCTTGTCTTGAATATACAATCAACAGTTGCTTGTTTGGTTGTACTTTGCCTTCTTTCTCAGATAGTAGAATATGACGTCAATATGCTATACACAAATATAATTACATAGTGTTAGTCCAATAGATCACACATATTAAAGAATAATACAGCTGAATACAGAAAAAATATAGCTGAATACAGAAAATTATAGTTGAATACAGAAAAGTACATATTAAAGAATACAGCTGAATAATATAGCTGAATGCAGCTGAATACTGAAAATACATCTGAATTTGATGTATTACAGCAGAAATTCAAGAATAAAGAGGCAATTAAGTACATCGTAGAGATTCAGTTAAATACATCTGATATTTACAACTACCCATTAATGTTAAAATACATCTGAATACATTTAAATACATGTTATTCAAAAATAATGATTTAATTAAATACATATTACTGTAATACATATGTTAGTTACAAACTACTGATAACTTTGAAAATACATCAGAATACATTAAAATACAGCAGTGCTTCAGGAATAATGATGCCATTAAATACATCATACAGATTCAGTTAAAAACATGTTGCATTTTCAGCTAATAAAAAATGTTAAAATACATCTGAATACAATTAAATACAGCAGATTTATTAGTAACATCTGCATACAATTAAGTACATCAAAGTAATGTAA
>NW_017673773.1:0-761 GCF_001879085.1 Nicotiana attenuata
AAGGAGAAACCATCCAAGAGATATATACAAGGTTCACCACACTGACAAATGAACTTAAGTCTCATGGAATGATTATCCTTGAAGAAGACAAAGTTGAGAAGATTTTAACAAGGGTTCTGCCAGTCTCTTCGGAAAGCAAAATCACTGCTATTCAGGAATCAAAGAATATTGCTACCCTTAAGCTGGATGAACTAATTGGAAACCTTACTGCCTATGAACTGAGAAGGCAAACCATGAAAATGGATGCACCCAAGAAGGAAAGAAGTCTGGCTCTTAGAATTACTGAAGGTTCAGATCTGGAGGATGAAGAAATGGCTATGATCACAAGAGATTTCAAAAAGCACCTGATGAGAGGAAAGGGTTCTTCAAGAGGTACAACCTTCAACTAACCAAAGGCTCCTGAGAAACAGACCAATGAGGGTTGCTACAAATGTGGTAAGACTGATCACATGATCAATAATTGTCCTCAATGGGAAATTGAGTGGAAGAAGGAAAGGGATGGATGAAGGAACAGGAAGAAGGAACAGGTTCAACCAAAAGAAACAAAGGAATCAACAAAGGCTATGGTTGCTGCCTAGGGAGAAACATCACATGAGGACTCAGAAGATGAAGCTGGAGATGAACAAGCACTATGGCCATCGGAGAATCAGATGATGAACACGAGGTAAGTATACTTCATCTCAAAGACAAGATTAAATTCCTGTACCAAAGAAACGGTTGTCTGAGCTACTGCTAGACTTCATGTATGAGTCTGAGAATAA
>NW_017673773.1:5224-81322 GCF_001879085.1 Nicotiana attenuata
TACAATGGACCCAATATACACACTAGTACTTTTTAAATCGTTTTTTTTTTGGACTTCTCGTTTTTTTTTCAGCTTTTGTAAAATGCAAAAGACCTGATTTATTCCCCAAAATTACACTAATTATTTCCTCAAAATTGACTAAGTCCTAATTAAAAAGGAAACTCATGCCAAATTCAAAAATTAATAGTTAAAAATGCAGAATGAACTATTTTTATTATTTTCTTTATTTTAAAGTAACTTAATTCCTAAAAATGTGAAATTAAACCCTAAATGCAAATGCCAAGTATTTTTTGTATTTTTCACTAATTAAAATGCACAAACAAAATACAAACAATTAACATAAAGTGTCATAAAAATTCCACAAAATTGCAAATAATGAAAGAAATCATTTTGTTTGAATTTCTGGGAGTAATTCATATAGGGCAAAAATCACGTGCTCACATAGATTATGATGAGACTTTTGCTCCATTTGCAAGACTAGAGGCAATCACACTCCTCATAGCTTTTGCAGCACACATGGAATTCACTTTTCATCAGATGGATGTCAAAAGCGCCTTCCTGAATGCCTACCTGAAAGAAGACGTGTTTGTGAAACAACCTCCAGGGTTTGAGAGCAAGGAATGTCCTGAACATGTGTACAAGTTAGACAAGGCTCTCTATGGACTCAAGCAGGCCCCAAGAGCATGGTATGAACGACTGTCCCAATTTCTGCTTGAACATGGTTACAAAAGAGGTAAAATTGATAGTACCTTATTCTTAAGGGAAAAAGGTAAGGATCTCCTTGTGGTACAAATATATGTTGATGACATAATCTTTGGGGCCACCACTGATAAGCTAAGTAAGGACTTTGCAAAACTAATGGGGAGTGAGTTTGAAATGAGTATGATGGGTGAGCTTAACTTCTTCTTAGGCTTGCAGATCAAACAAAGTCCTAATGGAACCATGATCCACCAGCAGAAGTATGCAAAAGAGCTAATCAAAAAGTTTAAAATGGAAGAATCTAAAGAAATAGACACACCCATTGCAACTGCCACTAAATTAGATATTGATGAACCTGGTTCATCAGTTGATCAAAAGTTGTATAGGGGTATGATTGGTTCACTCTTGTATCTTACTGCCAGTAGACCTGACATTGTTTTCAGTGTAGGGCTTTGTGCTCGTTTTCAGGCCAATCCAAAAGAGTCTCACTTGACTGCTGTCAAGAGGATACTTAGATATTTGAAAGGCACCACTGATCTGTGTCTTTGGTACCCCAAAGGTAGTAATTTCAATCTAGTAGGATATGCTGATGCTGATTATGCAGGTTTCCTAGTGGATAGGAAGAGCACCTCAGGTATGGCACACTTCCTTGGTTCATGTCTTGTGTCATGGGCTACTAAAAAGCAAAATTCAGTGGCCTTATCTACTGCTGAAGCTGAGCATGTTGATGTTGCTTCTTGTTGTGCTCAATTGCTATGGGTCAAACAGCAGCTGGTAGATTTTGGCATTGAAGTTGGTTGCATTCCTATATTCTGTGATAACACTAGTGCTATAAGTATGACAAAGAACCCTGTTCATCATAAGAGGACTAAGCACATAGATGTTAGGCACCACTTCTTAAGAGATAACTATGAGAAAGGATTGATCTCCATAGAATTCTGTGCTACTGATAAACAAATTGCTGACATCTTCACTAAAGCACTGAGTAGAGAAAACTTTGAGAGGAACAGGTTGGAATTAGGGATGATTAAGATCACCTAATAGGTCCAGTTCAGAATGCACAATGAAAAAAAAATTGAAAAATGAATTTTTTTTTTGGCTAGGAATTCTGAACTTGTGTAAATATCTAGATTAATTCTTACTCAGCTTCATCCTTTAAATAGTATACTCCTGTGACATGTGTTTATATGACTCACTAATCTCTTACAAAATTTTCTCTATTATGGCATTTGAGGCATGTTCAAGAGAGTTCTAAATGAAGAACCTGGTTCATCAGTATGGGCTCATATGAAAGCTCAGGTATGTTTTCTATACTCTGCACAATTAGAAAGATTAACGTTTCAATCATGAGCAGAAGTCCTATACTTGTCAAATTCCTAGAAAATTCTATCCGTTGGCATTGAACCAGTTCCGTCCATCTAGAACTCTAAACCGTAATTTTTGCCAAATATCTAGGGAAGCCAAATCGATCATTTAAATTATGGAATTTCAGTTTGATTAGACTCCTATTTGTCCCCTGCAAAAAGCCGCCGTTACAGATTAAATGTCTAATTCTCTTTAAATACACACCATCTCTCCAGCCTACGTCATAATTCCATAACCGTCAAAAACTCTTCTTCACTTCCAATTGCCCTCTTCTCCAAAACTCCCAAATTCTCTCAAGAAACCAACAATCATGTCTAATCCACAAGACCATCCTGGATCTCCTCCACCACCAACTCCCTCAAATTCATCCTCATCTACTCCACCCAGTGTATCTCCAAAACCTAGACTACGAAGGCAGAAAATGCTTGCTCGAAAGACTGTAGCATCTGGGGCTTTGAGAAAGGTTTTAAACGAAAGGTTGAAAGCAAGCCAAATGAAGCAAAGCAAAACTCCAAATTCAGACTCCAGCTCTGAGTCAGAATCATATCAATCAGCGACTGAGGGGGAAGGACATGGGTCTTCTAACTCTGAGAAGACTCAAGAATCCCCTACTGAGGTAAGTTCATCTGTGACTGAAAACTTAGAGACTAGGTTTGTTCTGGTTGGACCCATTAGGGATGTTGAAGTGCCTGAGATACGTAGGAGTGGAGGTAAAAAGAATTTTGAAAAAGAAAAAGAGAGAGAGGGTGCATGTGGTGAAGAGAGGGGAAATGGGAAGGGAGCAGTTCTTGCTATATGTGGGGTTGCACAAGAGAGATTAGAAGAGAGTGGCATGAAGTCAGGGGGAAGTGGTTCTGGGGAAGCTGCTGAGGGGTTGGTTCATCTGAGCAAGCAAAGAGATGAACCTGTTTCATCTACTGAAGAAACCTTGGCTGATCTACTGAAAAAGGTTGGGGCAAGCTATGACCCAAAGAAACGCAGAGCTCCCACAACAAAAGCCCCAACTGTTCCCAAGCCTTCCAAGAAAAGAAAAGCTTCATCCCCAACACCTACTGCCTCTTCAGTGCCTAGGGGTAGAGCCACAAGAAGCAGGGTAAAACAGAGTGAAGCTGATCTACAAAAAGCCTTAGAAGAAAGTAAGAAAAAGAAAATGGATAAGGGAAAGGGAAAGATTGCAGAATCCTCAGAGGTTGTTGAGGAAGAGGAGATGGAACTGGTCCATCAAGAAAGGGGTACAACAGAAGAGGTTCCTACACCCAAGCCTAAAAAGCCCAAGACTTCCTCCAAGAAGTCTTCTTCTGCACCTGTGTCTGCTGAACCCACACTAGCCAAGAGGACAAGATCTGCAGTGAAAGCTAAACAAACAAAAGTTTCAGATGATGATGACTGGAGTGGAGAAGAAGAAGAGAATGATTCTGAGAAGGAACAGGACAAGTTTGCCATCTTTGGCAGAAGGAAGATTTTAAAAGGTAGATTGTTGAGGGACCTGGTGGAACCAGGGATGATGAGATTGGTAGATTCTTTAGCTGCTCAGGGATGGAAGGACATGGTCCTTCAGATGGATGGTAGGCTAGCCAGAAATGAGCTGATTGAATTTATGGCAAATGCTGTTGTTAAGGATGGAGTTGTTAGTAGCCTGGTGAAGGGAGTTCAAGTGCAGTTTGATGCAGTGAAACTGGGAGAGATTCTGGACATACCCTCTGAAGGGTTTGATGACTATACTAGGCAGAGGTGGCCATGCCTGGACTCCCTCCCTACTGCCCTTGAAATCACCAAGAGGTTCTGTGATTCAGAGGAAGTGAATGAAGCCAGGGCTATGCAGAAAAGTGAGATGAGGCCTGAGCACAAGGTTGTGTTTGAGTTTGTCAACAAGTGCTTATTGCCTAGACAGGAGAGAAGGCACACTGCTAACTACATGGACCTGGTTCTTATGGAGTGCCTGGAGAGAGGAAAGCAAATCAACTGGCATGCCCTCATTGTCAAATTGCTAGACAGGGTCATAAATGGCTCCAAGGCTCATGCTACTCCATATGGCTTCATACTGACTACAGTTCTGGACAGGCTAAATGTGCCCCTGAAGAAATGGGAAATGGCCTCGAGCAAGGAACACTTTGGCATCAAAACTCTTCTTGCCTGCGACTATCCAATCAATGCCATCCTAGTTGAACCTGGTTCATCTCTGAAGACACCCATCAACAGCAAAGTTAGGACTTTGGTTCTGGAATGTGCAGTTAAGGATGCTGAAATTGCTAGGCTCAAGGCTCGTGTGGTTGAAGTGGAAACTGAGAGGGATGGTCTCAGAATTGAGCTTGCCAAAGAAAAGGAGAAGAATGATGGAATTCTTCAAAACATGCTGAATCTTCTCCAAACTCAACCCTCCAGTTCCTCCAAGCCTTAGGACTTCTTGCCTTTGTCGCCTGAACTTGTCTAGTACCCCCAGTGACCCAGATTAGGGATTTTTCTATTTTTGCTCATGGTTTGAATGTTTTTCTTTCTTTTTGTGGATTGTTAATGGCAACATATCTCTATCAATAACAACTGTTATTTTCTCTTGTTCAATGATTATTCTGACATTGATAGTTTAAATATGTTCGTTTGATTACTGATGATTGAACCATGATTGCACTTGCAGTTGCCCCAGTGGCCATGAGTACTTATTAAAATCTGGGATTAACATTGTGTATGCAACTTTTCGATGATGCCAAAAGGGGGAAGAGATATTGTGCTTTACACATTATTCTGAAGTAAGTGATATTTATAACCTAATTAACTTGGTGATGATAAGTGAATTTTCTAAGTTTAGTGTTGATTGTTAAGCTGAGTTCTTACAAGTCCCTTGATCAGTAAAAAGAACAGAGTTTGTGATCATCAAAAAGGGGGAATTTGTTGGCCCAAGAACAGGTGAAGTTTTGAAGAATGACAAATGAAATCAGTTATGGACCAGGTCCATTGTGTGAAGCACAGTCATGATCAACCTATACATGTGAGATGCACGTGAAGGAGATAAGTCCTACTGATCAAGCAGCAGTAACTCCTAATATGATCGAAAAGGTTGCATATTGGACAAGGGGAGAAAGTCTCCTTATATGAAGAGAACACAATCCGGATAAAAATAGTGTTGGAGTTTGAGATCTTCAAGGACTCAACTACGATGGAAGATCAGCAATTGAGTCCCAATCAAACTCTGATTACTAACCTATTAAAAGACAGTGATTGTTCTCTTTTACAGAATGGCACATACGTAGAAGTTAAGCTAAATTGAGAGCAAAAGAACAAGGCGATTTATCAAGCAATTTATGTAAGATTTGAATGTGCACTCCTGAAGCTACTTGAACGAGATAGAAGAACCAATTCCATTGTGTCTTTATTTTATTTTAGTTCAATTGTGGTAGATGGTTTAAAGTTGTACCTTTGAGCTTTCATAGAAGTAATTGTATTAGGTACATAGAGTGTTCAAGTTATAAGCTAACTTGAAGTTGTCGCAACAGTTGAGGCTGTGTGCTACAACGGGATTAGAGTTAATCCTTAGGATTACAAAGAGTTTTTGTAAATGTTATTTTGGCTCAGTGATATTAGTGGAAGTTTGGGAAAACCCTACTGAGTAGTAGGTCGTGGTTTTTTTCACCTTTTAAGCCAGGTGTTTTCCACGTAAAAATTATTGTGTTCTTTATTCTATGTACTTATTATTCCGCAAACAATAGTAGTTAGAGCACCTAGAAGAACCTGGTTCTTCTAGAGCGAAAATTGGGTACCACACAAATCACCCCCATCTTGTGTGGTATTGACGTTTAGAACATCAAAGGAGTTGAAGGTGCAGTTACAAGAGTTGCTTGATAAGGGCTTCATTCGTCCCAGCGTGTCACATTGGGATGCTTCAATCTTGTTTGTGAAGAAAAAGGATGGATCTATGTGCATGTGTATGTATTATCGCAAGTTGAACAAAGTTACAGTGAAGAACAGGTATCCATTGCCAAGTGTTGATGACCTATTTGATCAGCTACGGGGTGCCAGAGTGTTTTCCAAGATTGACTTGCATTTAGGCTATCATCAGTTGAAGATTCGGGAGCCAGATACCCCGAAGACTGCCTTTTGGACTCGGTATGGTCAGTAAGAGTTCCTTGTGATGTCATTTGGGCTGACCAACGCCTCAACGACATTCATGCACTTGATGCACAGTGTATTCTGGCCGTACCTTGACTCATTCGTCATTATGTTTATTGACAACATTCTAGTGTACTCCTAGAGTTGAGAGGACCATGAGCAGCACCTGAGGACTGTGCTTCAGACCTAGAGAGAAAAGAAGTTATATGCAATATTTTCAAAGTGTAAGTTCGGGCTAGATTCAGTGGCATTTTTGGGTCACGTAGTATCAACTGAAGGGATCAAGGTAGATTTGAAGAAGAATGAAGCAGTGCATATTTGGCCCAGACCGTCCTTATCTACGGAGATCTGGAGTTTTCTTGGTTTGGCGGGGTATTATTGCCGATTTGCAGAGGGTTTCTCGTCTATTGTAGCACCTATGACCCGGCTGACCCAAAAGGGTGCTCCATTCAGGTAGACAAAGGAATGTGAAGAGAGCTTTCAAAAGCTCAAGATTGTTTTGACTACAACCCCACTATTGGTATTACCTACAGGTTCAGGGTCTTATATTGTGTATTGCGATGCGTAGCGTATTGGTCTCGGTGTGGTGTTGATGCAGGACGGTAGGGTGATTGTCTACGCATCTAGACAACTGAAGGTGCATGATAATGACTATCATATCCACGACCTTGAGTTAGAAGCTGTTGTTCATGCTTTGAAGATTTGGCGGCACTATTTGTATGGTGTCCCTTGTCAGATCTACATCAATCACCGAAGCCTGCAGCATCTATTCAAACAGCAGGATCTCAACTTGCGTCAGTGGAGGTGGTTAGAGCTGCTTAAGGATCATGGTATCACCATTTTGTACCATCCCGTGAAGGCCAATGTGGTGGCCGATGCCCTAAGTCATAGGGCGGCGATTTTGGGCAATCTAGCATATCTACTAGCAGCAGAGAAGCCATTGGCATTTGATGTTCAGGCCTTGGCCAACCAGTTTGTTAGATTGAATGTTTCTGAGCCGAGCCGAGTTCTGGCTTGTGTGGTTTCCCAATCCTCTCTTTATGATCGTATGAGGGAGCGTCAGTATGATGATCCCCATCTACTTGTCCTTAAGGACACAGTTCCACACGGCGATGCTAAGGAGGTCACTATTAGAGACGATGGCGCACTGAGAATGCAGGGGCAGGCTATGTGTGCCTTATTGGTCGAGGAAAATGAAGGACATAGTGGAGTACGTAACTTGGTGACTAAACTACCAGTAGGTGAAGTATGAGCATCTGGATTGCTTTAGAAGCTAGAGATTCCAGAATTGATGAGGGAGCGGATCACTATGGATTTTGTTGTTGGGCTCCCATGGACTCGGAGAAAGTTCAATGCAGCTTGGGTGATTGTGGATAGGTTGACCAAGTCGGCTCAGTTCATTCTAGTGGTGATTACTTATTCTTCCGAGAAATTGGCTCGAGTTTATATCTGCGGGATTGTAAGGCTTCATAGCGTGCCGGTATCCATCATATCTGACAATGGTACACAGTTTACATCGTGGTTTTGGAGAGCTGTACAACATGAGTAGTACTCGGGTTGAGTTGAGCACTTCATTTCACCCTCAGACGGGCGGGCAGCCCGAACAAACTATTCAAATTTTGGAAGATATGCTCCGTGCATGTGTGATGGAGTTTGGAGAATCTTGGGATAAGTTCTTGCCACTTGCGGAGTTTATCTACAATAATAGTTATCAGTCGAGCATTTACATGGCACCGTATAAGGCCTTGTATGGTAAACGGTGTTGTTCTCTAGTGGATTGGTTCAAGCCGGGCGAGGCTAGGCTATTGGGTACAGACTTTGTTCAGGATGCTGTGGAAAAAGTTAAATTGATTCAGGATCGACTTCGTACAGCCAAGTCCAGACAGAAGAGTTCTGCAGATCGGAAGGTTCGCGACATTACATTCATGGTTGGGGATCGTGTCTTGTTTCGGGTTTCACCCATAAAGGGTGTTATGAGGTTCAGGAAGAAGGGCAAGCCGAGCCCAAGGTTTATCGATCCATTCGAGGTGTTGCGGCGAGTTGGGGAGGTTGCTTATGAACTTGCCTCCTTCTAGTCTATCAATAGTTCATCTACTTTTCCATGTTTCTATGCTCCAGAAGTATCATGACAATCTGTCTCATGTGCAAGATTTCAGCTCAGTCCAGTTGGACAAGGATTTGTCTTATGTCGAAGAGCATGTGGCCATTTTGGACAGGCAAGTTCGAAAGTTGAGGTCAAAGAACATTGCTTCAGTGAAGGCTTAGTGGAGGGGTCAGCCAGTCGAGGAGGCGACTTGGGAGACCGAGCATGATATGCATAGCCGTTATCCTCATCTTTTCACCACTTCAGGCCGAGGCAGCTTCACTCACTTAGACTCACTTCTCAAATATGTTCTTGAGGGAGTGTGTTCCCCAGAGTCTCACATTTCATGGAGCGCAGAGTTTGAGTAGTTCCGCTAGTGTTTTTTAACGTGTTGGGGTATGCGGTCCGGTTCAGTGATTTTGCTAGGCATGCAGCAGCTTTGGTTGGTAATGTTTGAGAGCGGGTCTATCTATTTATCGAGGGGCTCAATCCCAGCATTAGATTGAGTATGGACCGAAAGTTGGAGATGGACATCGCATACCAGCAGGTTATCGGGATTTCTAGGTGATTCGAGGGTATGCTGACTTGGGAGAGAGAGGTGAGAGAGTCCAAGAGGTCTCGAGAGTCTGGCACATATAGTGGTAGTCGTGCCCCGACTATAGCTCGTTAGGATGGGGGTTATGTGAGTCACCCGGTTCATTCAGCACTTCCAGCTGCCAGTAGTATTCCGACAGCTCCTAGGCCCAGGCTCCCTGTTATGCACCGCCATTGATTAGTGCACCTTCTGCACTGGGTTTTTTCAGCGGTCTGTCCAGCCGATATGGTCTGAGCTAGCCACAACAGCCACATCCTCCAAAAGCTTATTTTGAGTGTAGTGACACTCGCCATATGGTGAGGGATTTCCCAAAATGTAAAAGGGGTGCACCTCCACAGACAACTCAGGCACCGCATGCCCCACCAGGTCCTCAGGCTATGGTTACAGCACTAGCTACCACTCCACCTGCTCAGCAAGCTCGAGGTGCAGGTCGAGAAGGTAGAGGTTGCCCAAGAGGGGGAGGCCAGGCCAGATATTATGCTCTTCCTGCTTGGACAGAGGCAGTTGCATCCGACTCTATCATTACAGGTAATGTTTCGGTCTATCGTAGAGATGCGTCAGTCTTATTTGATCTAGGCTCCACTTATTCATATTTGTCATCTTATTTTGCTCTATATTTGGGTGTATCCCGTGATTCTTTGAGTTCTCCTGTTTATGTGTCTACACCTGTGGGAGATTCTATTGTTGTTGACCGTGTGTATCAGCCGTGTTTGGTTGTTCTTAGTGGTTTTGAGACCAGAGCCGATTTATTATTGCTTATTATGGTAGACATTGATATTGCTTTGGGCATGGATTGGTTGTTGCCCCATTATGGTATTCTTGATTGTCACGCCATGACGGTGATGCTGGCTATGCCAGGATTACCACGGTTAGAGTGGAGTGGTACCTTAGATTATATTCCTAGCAGAGTTATTTCATTTTTAAAGGCTCAGCGGATGGTTGAGAACGGGTTTCGTATCTAGCTTGTGTGAGAGATGTCAGTGTTGATACTCCTACCATTGATTCAGTCCCGGTAGTTAGGGAACCTCCAGATGTATTTCCGTCAGAACTTTTGGGCATGCCTCCCGATAGGGACATCAACTTTGGTATTGATTTGTTACCGGGAACTCAGCCCATCTCTATTCTTCTATATCGTATGGCTCCACCTGAGTTGAAGGAGTTGAAGGAGCAGTTACAGGAGTTGCTTGATAAGGGCTTCATTCAGCCTAGTGTATCGTTTTGGGGTGCTCTAGTCTTGTTTGTGAAGAAGAATGTTGGATCTATGCTCATGTGTATGTATTATCGCAAGTTGAACAAAGTTACAGTGAAGAACAGGTATCCATTGCCAAGTACTGATGACCTATTTGATCAGCTACGGGGTGCCAGAGTGTTTTCCAAGATTGACTTGCGTTTAGGCTATCATCAGTTGAAGATTCGAGAGCCAGATACCCTGAAGACTGCCTTTAGGACTCGGTATGGTCACTAAGAGTTCCTTGTGATGTCATTTGGGCTGACCAACACGTTCATGCACTTGATGCACAGTGTATTCTGGCTGTACCTTGACTCATTCGCCATTGTGTTTATTGACAACATTCTGGTGTACTCCTAGACTTGAGAGGACCATGAGCAGCACCCGAGGACTGTGCTTCAGACCTAGAGAAAAAAAAAGTTATATGCAATATTTTCGAAGCGTAAGTTCTGGCTAGATTTAGTGGCATTTTTGGGTCACGTAGTATCAAGTGAAGGGATCAAGGTAGATCTGAAGAAGAATGAAGCAGTGCAAAATTGGCCCAGACCGTACTCATCTACAGAGATTCGGAGTTTTCTAGGTTTGTCAGGGTATTACCCTCTATTTGTAGAGGGTTTCTCATTTATTGAAGAACCTATGACCCGGCTGACCCAAAAGGGCGCTCCGTTCAGGCAGACAAAAGAGTGTGAGGATAGATTTCATAAGCTCAAGACTGCTTTGACTACAGCCCCAGTACTGGTATTACCTACAAGTTCAGGGTCTTATACTGTGTATTGCGATGCGTCGCGTATTGGTCTACACCAATCACCGAGGCCTGCAGCATCTATTCAAACGGGGATCTCAACTTGCATCAGTGGAGGTGGTTAGAGCTGCTTAAGGATTATGATATCACCATTTTGTACTATCCCGTGAAGGCCAATGTGGTGGCCGATGCCCTGAGTCATAGGGCGGCGAGTTTGGGCAGTCTAGCATATCTTCTAGCAGTAGAGAAGCCATTAGCATTGGATGTTCAGGCCTTGGCCAACCAGTTTATTTGATTAGATATTTCTGAGCCGAGCCAAGTTCTGGCTTGTGTGGTTTCTCAGTCCTCTCTTTATGATCGTGTGAGAGAGCGTCAATATAATGACCCTCATTTGCTCATCCTTAAGGACACAGTTTCGCACGGTGATGCTAAGGAGGTCACTATTGGAGATGATGGCGCATTGAGAATGCAGGGGCAGGCTATGCGTGCCTAATATAAATGGCTTGCGTGAGTTGTTTCTTCAGGATGCTCACAGTTCACGGTACTCCATTCATCTAGGTGCCGCAAAGTTATATCGGGACTTGAGGCAGCATTATTTGTCGAGGAGAATGAAGGACATAGTGGAGTACGTAGCTTGGTGCCTAAACTTTCAGCAGGTAAAGTATGTGCATCAGCGGTCAGGTGGATTACTTGAGAAGCTAGAGATTCCAGTGTGGAAGAGGGAGCAGATCACCATGGATTTGGTTGTTGGGGTCCCACGGACTCAGAGAAGGTTCGATGCAGTTTGGGTGATTGTGGATAGGTTGAGCAAGTCAGCTCATTTAATTCTAGTGGTGACTACTTATTCTTTCGAGCAGCTAGCTCGAGTTTATATCTACAAGATTGCCAGGCTTCATAGCGTGCCGGTATCCATCATCTCTGACCGATGTACACAGTTTACATCACGGTTCTAGAGAGATGTACAACATGAGTTAGGTTCTCGGGTTGAGTGGAGCACAACATTTCACCCTTAGACGAATGGGCAGTTCTTGGGATCAGTTATTGCCACATGCAGAGTTTGCCTACAATAATAGTTTTAAGTCGAGCATTCAGATGGAACCGTACGAGGCCTTGTATGGTAGACGGTGTTGGTCTCCACTGGGTTAGTTCAAGCCGCGCGAGGCTAGGCTATTGGGTACAGACTTGGTTCAGGATGCCCTGGAAAAAGTTAAATTGATTGAGGATCGACTTCGTACAGCCATGTCCAGACAGAAGAGTTATGCAGATCGGAAGGTTCGCGACATTGCATTCATGGTTGGGGAGCGTGTCATGCTCCGGGTTTCACCCATGAATAGTGTTATGAGGTTCGGGAAGAAGGGCAAGCTGAGCCCAAGGTTTATTGGCCCATTCACGGTGTTGCGGCGAGTTAGGGAGGTTGCTTATGAGCTTGCCTTGCTTCCCAGAATATCAAGAGTTCATCCAGTTTTCCATGTGTTCTATGCTCCGGAAGCATCACGATTATCTGTCTCATGTTCTAGATTTCAGCTCAGTTCAATTGGACAAGGATTTGTCTTATGTCGACGAGCAGGTGGCCATTTTGGACAGGCAGGTTCGAAAGTTGGGGTCGCAGAACTTTGCTTCAGTGAAGGTTCAGTGGAGGGGTAAGCCAGTCGAGGAGGTGACTTGGGAGACCGAGCATGATATGCATAGCCGTTATCCTCATCTTTTCACCACTTCAGGTATGTCTCTATACTCGTTCGAGGATGAACGATTATTTTAAGAGGGGGAGGATGTAACGACCCGGCTGGTCATTTTGAGAGTATGAGCCCCTATCCCCTAATTTATTTCTCCCTGTATTTTATTTATAGTTACTTGACTTTACGGGGTACTTGTTTCGGGTTCAGGTGAGTTCCAGAGTGGAATGAGACACATAGTCCCTAAATTTGAAGTTTAAGTTGTAAGAGTTGACCCTAGTTTTACTTGTGTGAAGATGACTCCAGAATGGAGCTTCGTCGGTTTCAATAGCTTTGTATGGTGACTTTGGTCTTAGGAGCGTATCTGGAGGTTGATTTGGAGGTCCGTAGGTCATTTAGGCGTTAATTGGCGAAAGTTGGAAATTGGTGGAATTTTTTGGAAGTTTGACCGGGAGTGGACTTTTTGATATCGGAGTCGGATTTCGATTCCGGAAGTTGGAGTAGGTCCGTAATATCAAGTGTGACTTGTGTGCAATATTTAAGGTCAAGCAAATGTGATTTGATAGGTTTCGACATCGAATGTAGAAGTTAGAAGTTCAAAAGTTCATTAACCTTGAATTGGGGTGCGATTCGTGGTTTTAGCGTTGTTTGATGTGATTTGAGGCTCGACCAAGTTCGCATTGTGTTGTAAGTTTTGTTGGTATATTTGATTGAGGTCCCGAGGGCCTCAGGATGATTCGGATGGTGTTCGAAATTTTTCATGACTTGATGAAATAAACTTTATCAACTTACGTACTTTCTGAGATCCATGAACAGTTGATAGAATAATATGACACATGAGGAATCAAGAAGAGAATCATCTCTAGTATTTCTATGAATAGAGTCGTTTATGAGAATTGTGCATTTGCTCGTTTCGTTTGTATCGTATGGATCATGCCAAAAGAAAGAAGGGAAAGCCTTAACATACCTGAACTGATTTTCTTGACAATCCCTCTAACACACATCAATTGCGACAACATGTAACAGCGAATCGAAGTAGTGAAGAATCCGTATCATATTCTTGAAAAAGGTTGTGTCACGCCCCAAACCTGGGAAGGCGTGGCTGGCACTCGGTGCCGTACTGGCCCGAGTGAACCATTCTGTAACTCATTCTTTTCTTTGTAACTATGATGGACCAACATGATCACAACTCGTAATGTATAACTGTAAGTGGGCAAACTCTATATTAATGAACTATCGTTTTTAAAACATGAATAATTTGGGCCATCAAGGCCTCTTACATACTATGCAAAATGAACCTCTCTCTACAAAGCCTCTAAGATTATGTGACATCAAATGGGACAGGGTACCGGCCTACCCATACGCCTATAGCACAACTCTGACACGATGACTCATAGACTGGCTGCACTCCTAATGAGGTGGAGTCATCGATCCTTCGCTGAACGCTAAACTCGTTTACTATGAGGTCTCGTCAAACTGATTACCTATACCTGCAGGCATGAATGCAGCGTCCCCAACAAAAGGGCGTCAGTACGAATAATGTACTGAGTGTGTAAGGCATGTAAATAAGTATATAAAGGACATGGAAGAAACATGGAGTAAAGGACTCAACCTACATGTCTGGATAGATCTGTAAATCATGAAATATTTATAATGTCATGCATATGCGTGTAAATATCATGTAATGCATAGGTTTGTACGTACATATCATCATCAAGCCTCTGAGGGTATATAATGCCGTAACCTTATCCCATATATATATATATATACGCGTATATAACACCGTCTGAGTCCTGGGTAAATGCACATGTATAAATGAATGCAATGCATAATGAAGTAAGACAATATGATCTTTTGGAATGTTATGAGGCCCATGAATAGACAATATGGTAGTAGGACATATGGACAATCAAGAACATAGGCAACCTTAGTAATTCTAAGAATATAATCATTTGTGAAACTTGCGTGCTTGCTCGTTTTGTTGTATAATGTGGATGATGATAGCCTTAACATATCTTAATTGCTCATAAGAACTCGAGAATGTCGTAGATGAACATTCCAACTTGGATCATATTCAAGAGAATTACCCTCAACTAAGGTGCTGCACATTTGGTAACTCATTCTCCATAACTTAGCAAATTTTAGCAAATCATCTCCTGTTATACCCACAGATATTATCACACCCAATTGGAAGGATTTCTAGTCAGAGAACTATTGAAGTTACGGCCCAAAATATTGATGACTCACAACTGGAAGCCAAAGTTGTTGAAAAGTATGGATTTTGTCAAATCTAATATGCACTAATATTGAAAGGACACATACAGGGACCCATGTAATATAAGATTTTGCAGTGGTCTAGAATATATATCTTTAGAAGAGGTAAAACATCATTCCCAATGAGTAGTAAGAAAGAAAACCATTTCTCACAATCACAACTTATAAGAATTGCTAATGAAATGTGTCTTGAACTTAGTTTGCCACCTAATTAAAAAAAAAGACGTATGAGTCACTAATCTTGCAAGTTTTAATTTTAAGAGTCATCTAATTGGTATTGCATGGCTACCACGTGGGGGTGGGGTAGGAATTTGGTGTTAAATGTGAAAATGCTATACTTAGTTGTCTAACTTCTTGTTCATGCGGATATGTTTGCAGAGAATGTTCAAGTTCTACTTTTTGCTATTCTAAGGACTAGAAGATAACTATTTGACAAATGTTTAAAATTTGACAACCTCCCTTGCATGAGCTCCATGTGTAACTTCAATGCTTAGCAAGCCTTCCCAAAAAGTGACACAACCTAGCATTCACTTATTAGTCATACATTACTTTTAGTTGTCATGGTCCCACGTGGACAAGACAATTCTTAAACTTACCCACTTAATTAGCCAATTATCTCAAACTACTTAAAATAGTACTCATTTTTAATACACTTTACTATCATGGTCATGTGGTACCATACAAAATAAATACATACACTATTATTTCATTAAAACATTCATGTAAAAATACATATATTTTCAACTTCTAATTTTCCTAATTTCATATAAAGAGTAAACAATTTCGTATGCTTAATTTTTAAAATGGTAAAAGATAACCTTCTTTTCTTGTGAGAAAATAATTTATATCTTTACAATAAAGAAATTTTTTTTGTACTATTAATTCTCAAAACGGAAAAAGGATAACTTTTCTTATGATAAAATACTATCTACTTTTATAATAAATAAAACCTCATTTATAAACTCCGACATGCCATGTATTTAATTTATAACTTATCATAACCATATAAAATCGTATCTATCAACTTTTATCGAAAATGGTTTACTTTAAAGAAAATACATATCAAGCAAATATATAGTAGTTCCGAAATTCTTCAAACATACAGGGTCTTACATCCCTATCTTCATGTATAACCTTAATCCCTTCCAACTCATATGTTATTACTTCGACGAATCCTAACGTTAAAGTACGGAATGTAACAGGTAGCACCGTACTCCCTTAGAATCGCAAAATCTCATGTTACTTAAGCTGCTAAGAAATCTCGTTGGAAGTTTTTGTTTCAAGAAATCTTGTTAAAATCTCGTTGAAATGAGGTTGCCACTGTAGAAATCTTTGTAGGAATTGTATGAAGATGTTATGAAGTCACTCCATATATTCTAACGTCTGTTTTGCAATCTTTGTGATAGGAGAACACTATAAGATTACTTACTTGCATATCTTAAGGCCAAATGAAGCCAAATTACTTGCATATCTTAAGGCCAAATGAAGCCAAAATGCCAAACTTCTAAGTATGACTTTACACGTAAGTGTCTTGTGTATAACACCTTAGATGGCCACCTTTCAATCTAGGTGTACGAGTCACTTAATTTGAGGGGGGGGGGGGGGGGCTGCCACGTAGTGGAAATAAATCCTTATCCAATAATTTCTCAATTATTCACATAATTAAGAATTATCTCAAATTACTTAAACTATTACTCACTTTTAACACATTTTATACATCTTGCTATCATGGTCATGTGGTACCTTGTATGGCATAGTCTATAAATACGGGGTATTATAGCTTGGACCGTATTTTATCTCAAATCGTCAAATTTCGACGAAACTCAAATCTTCGATTGGCTTACCGTCTCACGTTCACGAATTTACTCATCACATGTTTGAAATAGCATAATGCTTAAAATCTCAAAATGCTCTCATTCCCGTACTTATATCAATATACTTATGGCGTACTTCCACGTACGAAAACATGGAGTGTAACAATCCACATATCGTAAGCCAAAACGAACCTCGACAAGTTATTAATGTAGGAATTTCCATGGGATAACACAATCAAATATAATATGATAAAGTGAAACAAGTAACAAGTAAAGGTAATAAAGGCAAGTAAAGACGTGAAACAGTAAAGATGTTTATCTAACACATGTAATGGCATATAGTAGGTAAAAGCAGATAATATTCACAGAAAGAATAGAAGAAAAACATGTAACAATTAATGGCGGTAACAAGCAAAGACTCAAATAACAAGTAAGAATATATAGCAATTAAAGCATGTAATAAGACATAGCATGGAATAAATGATAGCATGACGCTATATAGCCCTTTGACCCATGACAATGCTTATACACTCTTTACCAGTCAGAATTTTCATAAGCGGTGTCACTATTTCTTGCAATAGGCCCGTAAAAATCAAAAAAAAAATTGTGGAGTCATGGGAGTTCGAACCCAAGACCTCTTATAGCAAACTTGAAGCTCTCAACCACTAGACTATTGAGTTATTTCATGCAAATGTGTCACTTTTAATGATTTTATCTTGCATTTCTGCTTTACTTATTATTTATATATACATAAATAGTAAAAAAAAATCGTCGAAGCGGTGTCCCGTGACACCGCTTGGGTCTATGTAAATCCACCCCTGCTTGTTACCTTGCAAATAGACCAATCTAGTCCTAATTCCCTCAAGTCAAAGTTAACCAGACACTTACCTCTTTTCGGGATCAAATCAACAATCAAGCACGATTTTTCCTTTAGAACAAGCCTCCAAACCAACCGAATCTAGCTAAATATCATTCAAACAATCCAAAAAAAAGTTTTAGAAACTACCCGCGAATGAAAAGATTCAATCTTTAACTAAATAGAAAGAGTCAACAAAAGTCAACCCTGGGCCCACGTGGTCAAAATCCGAGATTCGGACCAAATTCCGACTACCCATTCATCTCCGAGCCCGGATATGATTTATTTCGAAATCCGATCCCAATTCGAGATCTAAATCTCAATTTTATAAAATTTTAAAATTCTACCCAAGCCCCTTATTTCTACTTTGAAATTAATAGATTTGATATTGAAATTCATGGAAAAGTAATTGAAATTGATTAAAAACTAGTTAAAATTGCTTACTAATGAAATTGGAAAAAAAGTCCTCTTAAAAAATCGCCTCTAGAGAGTTCAGGGTTGAAAATGGTGTAAAATGAGCTAAGTCCCAAAATTTCCACTTTTACCCAGCTGCAGGTATTACAATTGTGATCGCTTGTTCGCAATTGGGATGCCGGTAAATGCGAACAACTCTCTGCAAATGTGAACCTTGCCATAGTCCCTCAGAAGTCGCAAATGCGACAAAAGCCTCGCATTTGCATAGCCCTCTTGTACGCAAATGCGATCCTAGCTTCGCAATATTAAAGTTGTCTTAGACACTCATGTGTCGCACATGCGACCAAGAGGCTCGCAAATGCGAAGGTCCAACCTCTACATAAGCGAACCTGTCCTCACAAATGCGAAAGCATCCAGCCCATCCCTATTTTGCGAATGCGATTTATTGACCGCAAAAGCGATGCTCGCATTTGCGAGCATGACCTTCCAAATGCGAGATCCACAGACCCACCCCAGCAACAACTCGTACTCAGCCACTCCAAAACTCTCCAAAAACATCTGAAACTCACCCGAACTCCTCGGGCTCTAATCTGAGCATGCACACAAATGTAATAACATCATATAAACTCGCCCCTACCTCAAAACATCAAAATAACATCAAACATGAAGAATCGATCATCAAAGCTCAAGGATTTCAACATACAAACTCAACTTTTACCAATTTTAACATAGTGCGCGGAGTTGCGCTCGGGTCAATCGGGACCCCAACCAAATATGCGTACAAGTCCAAAACACCATACGAACCTACCAGAATTGTCAAAACCGATTCGAGGCCGTTTACCAAAAACATTGACCGTGGCCAACTCAAACCTCATTTTAAGTAAAAAAAAAAACACATTTTCTTTTTGAATTTTCACACATTACCTATCCCGAAATCGACACAGGCTATGCACGGAAGTCATAATCACCAAATCAAGCTACAAGAGGTTTCGAAATACGGAAAAAGGAGCCAAACCTCAAAACAACCTATCGGGTTGTCACATATATTTATTTTAATAATCCAATATTAGATTGCTAAAGCTAGCCTTAGTCACAATAGTCACCTAACAGAACAACTTCGCAGCTATATATAGATGAGGCAGATGCATTATATTCGTCGATATGCTAATAAGCAGTCTAGTTTTGAACAATTATTTTTTCAAATTAAAAATAAGGAATGATCACTTCGAAAGTATGACATGGACAGTACCGTTAACTTATATGTATACTTAAGAAAATGAAAAGATTGGAATATCTATCTCTTAGTTGAACGTTCCTTTTTTTACTTTTTAATTTCAATATCTATCAGAAAAATTTATTACTTTTTGATATTTGAAAAAATTAAATATTATGAATCACAAAAAAAAAGGTAAAAAAAATCAAATAAAATGAACCGGCGGAAGTAAAAAGAACGGATGGAGTAAGTAATGTATTAGGTTTAATTAAATTCAATGACTGACTTATATAATTGGGGGCATGGCAAATGACGCATAATAGTAAATTTACATCAAAACGGCAAACTCTGATCACCTCAACCAAAAGCACGACCAAGTCGTGTACCACTATCCAAACTTATACCAATCCTTAAAATACATCGAATTGACATCGGATTCAAGCCTAAGAATTTCAAAAATATACGAATTACGCTTTCGATCAAAAAGTCTATCAAAGATCGTCCGAATGACCTGAAATTTTGCACACCCTTCACATTCAACACTACGGAGCTACTCCAACTTCCGGAGTTCTATTCCGACCCCGATATCCAAATCTCACTATCGAACCGGAAACTTCAAAAATTTAACTTTCAACATTTCAAGCCTAATTAAGCAACGGACTTCCAAAACACAATCCGACACGCTCCTAAACCCGAAATCACCCAACGGAGCTAAAGGAACCAACAGAACTCCATTCCGAGGCCGTCTTCACACTGTTCCGACTACGGTCCAAATTCTAAAACTTAAACTCTCATTTAGGGACTAAGTGTCCCAAAACTCTCCGAAACTCCAATTAAATCCTCCCGGCAACTCACAATAGCAGAAACAAACACGGGGAATGCAGTTAATAGGGGATCGAGGCGTTAATTCTTATAACGACCGGCCGGATCGTTACAATAGTTGCATAGTTATTTAAAATATAACTATAACTCACATGTAGTAATACTTTTTTGATATTGCACTATGATATTGTTATTTTTGTCATGTGCTCGTATTTAAATTGTATTAAATTGATAATTTATATATATATATATATATATATATATATATATATATATATATATATATATATATATATATATATATATATATATATATATATATATATATATATATANTTACTTAATATAAAATATAATATAATAGTTAGTTGAGTCATATACTTAATTATCAAACATATTAAATTCTTATTTTAAAAATAAAACTTTATAGTCACAAAAGAGATGAAACATGATATAGTATGAGAACCATAGTAAACTCTCAATTGTTTCGATAGATAATGAGTTTTATGATAATTAATAAATTATTAGATTAGTAAAGGACAAAATTTATATGACGTTTTTGTCATCATGATTCTATATACAATGTAATGGATACGAGCTTATAGTTGTATAAATTTTATATAAGTAGTTACTTACACATGAATTAGATATATTCAATTTGTTCTTTATAAGTATAATTCAAACCTATGAGTAATACTTATTTTGTAAGAATTGCAATATAGTTATTTTTGTTATGGACTTAAATATTAACCACGTTATAATATTAAGTTTATATAATCGGAAAACTTAGTTTTTGAAACTCTAAAATGAATATTAGTACTTGTTTCAAAAAGAAATGCTTAGATATATGAAATTGCTTTAAGTATTTATTTAAAATAATTAAGTACCATATTAAAGTGTTCTATATGAGTACTTATTTTAAAATAAGTGCTTAAATATAATAAATTATGCTAAATTCTTATTTAATATAATAAAGGACCTAATATACATTGAATAAACTTAACAAGTCAAGAAGTTAAGCATTGATGTCATAAGTAAGTGTACACATAATCTATTTTTTTTTTCATTTTATTCTTTGTTATTCGAGTATTACTAAAATTTTCAATTATATGCACTTACTAACTTTTCTACATTGTAGGAAAAATCTAACTTTTTATATTTGACATTTATTTTTATAAAATTACTCTGATTTTTAGACAAACACTTATATTGATTTTATAATCAAAGCAAATATTTTTTTTAAGCAAATCCACTAGGCAGGTGCCTAGGGCTAGTTTTATTAATAATAAAAGGAAAAAAAAAATCACATAGGAAGAGTAAAAATAAGGGGGACAATAGTACCAGTAGTGTTGCCTCTATGCCTTGGCTATATAATCACTCCTCTGCGCCTCACATTGCCCTTATGGCAGCCTCATGTAGAGGAATCATGGTGTGGCTGCCGGCAAAGTCTCACGAGGGCATATAATCTCATAGCCATTTGGATATCTTTCCAAAGGCATAGGACTAGAGCAACACAAACGGGGCTAAACCTTACCTTACTAATCCTATTGAGGCAAAGAAAAAGCCTCACCTACTAACAAGCATGTAAAAAGAAAGAACTAGCTAGAACTAGATATTCTATGATCATCACAGAGTTTATAATATACTCTGTGATGATATTACATAGAACTATGCTAATGTGATGGTAGAATAAAAATATGTAGAAATAACAGTAATGTTCTCTCTTCTCTAGTGTTGTGAAATCTTCCACATTTATACTCTTGTATTCATCATCAACCCTTCTCAAAATGTCTTCAAAATTCATGATTTTTTCTTTGAACGATTGGACTTTGTGGATGTAGTTTGGATGGCCTGATTTTGTTTGGCAACTCTCATTGGAAGTCGCCTTATCTTCCGTCCCACTTTTTTCCCTTGTATGAGACTTTTTATTTTTTCCGCTATGCATAGGTGATAAATCACCTTTTCTTGATGCCTCTGCCCGGCGTTGATTTAGAATATCATCTTCCTCACCTTCTTCATATGTATCTCTACCCACAATCACCGGATTTGGCATGTCTTGAGGAAAACCTTGTGTCATCAAGGTATTTCCATCTTGTACATTGATCAAACTTGCCTTGTTTTGTTGTTGTCTTTGCAATTTGTTCCTGCTCATATTCCCACGACAAGTGCTAGAGGCAGTATGATTTAAAGAGTTTAGAGGATCAGAACTTACCAATGCATCCAACAGTTTTTTCTCCTTTATCGAAATAACTGGAGTAGTTGTCACAATTTGTTTCTGTCCAGAATTTGACGTTGTTGCTCCTTTTCGATCATCTGTAGGAATAACAGCTGAAGTGTTTAGCTTAAGTTGCTGTTGTTGCTGATTAGCACTTGACATTACTGCTTCTTTTTGCTGATTTGCACTTGGTAATGCTGCTGCTATTTGCTGACTCTGCTGTCCATCGTTTGAAGTAGATATTGCACATTGTTGTTGTTGTTTAGTAGCTGCTTCATGTTGATCACTCACACATTTAGCAGCTGGGGTGCTAGGTATAAGCTGGTGCTGCCCAGGAATCATCTCTACTGCCTTTGCTATCGAGCTAGCAGCTGTTATTTGCTGCCTAGTTTTAGGAATAAAATTTGGGGCTTTTGCATTTAATTTGCTGCCTGAGATCAACTTTGAAGAGCTGCCAATTTTTGGCAAAGGTGAGCCAACTGATAACATCTCCTCATCACCACTACACCTCTCACCATCATCAGAAGACTCCTCCACAAAATCAACTCCCAAATCTTCTTCACGATCATATTCACGTTGGTCAGCCCATAACTTAGAATTAATTGCCATCTCCCTCACATTTGCTTTAGAAATCTCATTGTTATTTCCTGTAGAGAGCACCATCTGTCCATGATCACCACCATGTTCACCACAAGACTCAAACGATTGTGATGGTACTTCAAAGACGGATGTGTTCAATGTAACCAATGGTTGATTAACCATATTATTGACCATCATTGCATTCTGAGCTTCTCTAATAATTTGTTCCACCTGAGGGCTTGAAAATTACAGTGTTGGAATATTTGATTTGTGTGCTTGCTTGCTCAGATTTTCCTCCACCACATTTTTCTTTGAGGCATTTGGTCGAGCAACAATTTTCTTCTCCAAACCAACACTGCCTTGCCCTCGTTGTTCAAAGCTGGGCATTGGAACTACTTGTCTCAACATTCCCTTATCATGTAAACCTGTTGCCTCAACTTCAGGGTCCCCAGCAGCATCAAGAACCTCGAAAGTATTTGAGCTGGAACTAACGTTGAAGTCCTTTCGTCGAACACCTTTGTTCTGATATTTTGGTGAACCCCCCTTCTTTGAAGGAGATTTTCTCGATGTTACCACATTCCATTCTCCCTCCTTTGCGTTTGTTTCTTTAGCCTTACCATCCTCAACTATCTTCCTAGTTGTATTTTCCACCGGTTTGCTCTTATTCATAGTGACGTCTATCCCAGAAGTTTAGGCAACAGCTTCTCCGTCAGAGCTTGGCCTTGCAATTTCCTGCTGCTCACCTTCAGTTGGCTTTAGAGAAACCTCAATACCAGAGTTACCTCCTGAAGAAGCAATTCCAACATTTACCCTTTCATTGCTTGTATTATTTTGATCACCAGCTGCCCTATCTATACTTTCAATTCCAGCCTGTGCACTAACAACAGCTCGATCAGTAGCAGTTTTTGAAGCACCAGCAGTAGCTAGATACATTCTTGCAAACACAGTAGAAGCATGGACATCTCTTGAAGGTTGACGAGGTCCCTTGTCAAATTTTAGAGCCTCCTCTATAGGTACAGCTGGAGCTATAGCACCTGCTGTGTTGGAAATTCCAACAGCAGCATTACTCTCAATTCCTCTAGCAACAGTCATACTTCCATCTGTTGCTTGTCCAGCCCTCTCTATTTCATTGATCTTCCCAGGTTGTTGATCTTGTACTGCACCTCGATTCACGACCCTATCATTGTCCACATTAACAATCTGTTTTCCTCCTTCTCTTTGCACTACCTGTTCGTTTTGTTTCCTGCTAAATCCTGCAATTGTACATTCCTCTTTGCATTGAGAAAGTCTCTAGCATCACCTTGAAGTTTTTCAAATCTTTCCGGGCGTTCACTGCCTTCCCTATCAACCACCTCATTCTTATTTTGTTCAATTCTCCAACGACATGATCTTCATCATGTCCTTGATGTTTGCAACATGAACAATATTTTGGAAGATTATCATAAACAATCTCCTGATAATGATTAATGGTTTTTCCTGATCTTACATCAACAATATGAATCCTAACTTTCTTAGGATGCTTATCCAGTAGGACTAATAACACCTTAACCCTAGTCGTACTTGGTCGCGTTCGATCTTGTGTCGCTTTGTCCACAGCTAAAGGTTTACCTACTGCTGCAGCTATGGACATTAAGGATTTCTTTGCAAACAAAGTCACAAGAAGATCAGGCAGTGATATCCAAACGACCGCCCTCGAGGTTTCTTCACGTAGATTAAATCCCATTGTCCATGCGAATGATCTATAGAAGAATTTATCTCCCTTTGCCTTAACATAACCTGTTGATCTTGACAAAACTTGAACGAAGTCTTCAAAGAGATCAAACCTTACCAAGATGTGTCGATATCCAAGCTGTCCAACATTGCAGTAGCCTTTGACGTCAAACTGTTTTGGAATTAATTGTCGCAACTCCTGGATATCTGGTTTCCCATATGAGAATTTGAGAATTACAGCTTGAACATTTTTAACAACTAATTTGATAGAAAGCAAATGTTTTTTATCTATGAACTTTTTTAACAACTAATTTGTTATGGTAAATAATATTGATATGGTAACTTAAAGCGCATGACAAAAATTATAAATAACTACGGAAGTTCATTGGCTATTTTTATTGTCGCAGTTATATCAATCTATCATAACAAATAATTGTAGCTATTAGGCCAAGATGTTCTCGGTTTCTTATAACTTGAATTTTAAAATAGTTTTTATATTCAAAATTTATCTCAAATCATTATTGTGGCTAACATGCTATAGTTGCAGCAACTTCAAACACGTGACAAAAGTTTATATTTAGCTACAACATTTTATTATATCAGAATAACTTTGTAGCTATTAAGTTAGTTTTTGCCATAAATTTTCATAATTGAAGCAAAAATACCTATTCAGCTACAACACTTTTTCTCTAGTAATATTTTGTGGCAAAAAGATTAATATTGCTATAGTAATTTCAGTTGTGTGGCAAAAACTCACAATTAGCTACAAAATATCGTTGTAACAATAAATTTATAGCTAATAATCCAGCTATTGCTATATGCTTTTATTAGTTGAGGCAAAAATATCTATTTAGCTACAACACTTTGTCAGAAGTAAGTTTTTGTGGCTATATAACTGCTATTGCTACAATAACTTCAAATACGTGGCAACAAAAATACGATTAGCTACGACATTTTATTGTAGCAATAAATTTATAGCTATTTGTGTAATTATTGCCACGACAGTTAGCAAATATAACAAAAATGATAAATTAGCTTTGCCAATATTTTTTTGTAGCTAAATATTTTTATGAAATTGTAAATAGCCACATAATTTTAACTTTCGTGGCTATTGTTATTTATTAGCCACGATGTTCATACATGTAGCTAAGAATTTGTAGCTATATATACATAATGTTGTAGTGTAGGTTTGTTTAAATAGTAGGGCTTTGAAGACATTATTATACTAAAAATATACGAAATACAATCAAATACTAAAAATATATGAATTGCACAATCAAANTATCGCGAGAATGTTCGAAGAGAAGAATATCAAAATTGTTTCTTATCTTTCCACTATAAAGAAATGCGGGCACTATCTGTATGCGGTAAAATCGGAGGGTCCGATTTTCGGTCATTATAACGCCTCGTAAGCAAAGCTCTCCAAAAGCTCGGGACTACGATCGAGATTCACCCCAAAGGGCCATCGATGCTCAACCTCGAGACGGTGCAAGTCGACAGCTATGATAAAAAGTGGGTAGTTCCCTAGGCGCACGACTGAGGCTGACAAAGCCTAGAGGTCTAGCTCTGACCCGTATCAGGGCATTAGGTGGCTATACCTGCCCATATCTTTGTAGTTAATGTATTTTGTACTACGTTCCCCCTCATATATAAAGGGGAACCCTTGTCATTTGTACACATCTGTTTCTCCATACTAAATACACAAGAACATTTTCTCTGCTCTCTAACATACTCTCTTGATATTATTGCTTCCATTTATTGCCTATATTTATTGTGTTCTATCTATTGTTCTTCATTTATTGCTTATTATTGGCCATAAAGAGCCGTCATTGATTTTATTATAACTGTTAGTCGTCCATCGACTACCCTCGATAGCTCCCAGCCGAGCACCTGACTCGACCCCGAGGCCCCCGAATAGGCGAGCTCGAGGCCCCGACTATTAATCATTCGGTTTGGTTATCAACTTGCTCTCAAGCTCTAATCTCGTTTCTATGTCTTTCACATAGCATCAACTGCATAACAACTAGCATAAAAATAAATCACGTATTTTTAGAATCCCATAATCAAATTTAATTGTTATTACCATTTTCACGTTAAACACTAGCCTTAGCCACAATAGTCACCTAACATAACAACGTTGTAACTGTATATAAATGACGCAAATACATTATATTCGTCGATATGCTTATTAGCAGTCTAGTGTTGAACATCTATTTTTCCAAATTAAAAATAAGGAATGATCACATGGGAAGTGAGACATGGACAGTATCTTTAACTTAAGAAAATGAAAAGATTTGAATATCTATCTCTTACTTGCACGTTCCTTTTTGAACTTTTAAATTCCAATATGCTAAGAAGTCCAGGTGTGATATATATATATATATATATATATATATATATATATAATGCGCTTTTACATTTCAACTTAGAGAAGAGAAAAAATAACTAGCAGTTTATAGAGTTAAGCTATAGCGATGATATTCGGTCTAATTGTAGTGTCTCTGGTCCTTATAATCACGTTGAAGTACTTATATTCATCAAAATTAGGACTTCCTCCAGGTCCATTTTCATGGCCAGTAGTTGGAAACCTGTTCCAACTAGGTGAAAAAGGACTTCCTCATATCGCTCTAGCAAAGCTAGCGCAATGTCACGGTCCTGATCTCATGTCCATGTGGTTTGGCAGCCAACTAATGGTGGTTGCCTCATCCCCTGCAGCTGCTGCTGAGGTTCTTAAAACCCATGATCGTATTCTTGCTGGTCGCTTTGTTTCTCGTCCCCTCCGAATAAAGGGGTCGTTACTTCACAATTTGTCACCCGCATTTTTGGAGGAGTGTGATGATTATTATCGAAGTATCCGTGCGATGCTTAGGACAGAGCTTTTCTCTGGAAAAGCTTTGGAATCACAGGTAAGTATGAGGGAGGAGAAAGTCATGGAACTGATACAATGTCTGTCTCAAAAACAGGGCCAAGTGATTAAGATCAAGGACTTGTTTTTTGTGACCGCTTTAAACATAATGGGTAATTTGTTCTTTTCAATGGATTTAATAGATTTTGAGGGCAAGGGCCCAGGTGAAGGATTCAAGAATTATATGAACGAATACATAGATGTTTCTGCCATTCCGAAGCTAGTAGATTTGTATCCTATATTGGGTTGGGATTTTCAAGGAACATATAAGAAGATCATATGTATTTTTCATAAAATTTCTGCTGTTTGGGAAGGCATTGTTCAGGACAAAAGATCAAATAGAGACAGCCAATTACCTTCTTTAGGAGCTGCTAAAGATTTTACAGATGTTTTGCTTAAAAATGGTTACACTGATATACAGATCAATGCATTGCTTGTGGTACGTTTCGATATCTTTCCTCGTCACCTGTTTCATATATATTAACAACTTACTGAGTATTTTCTTTCAGGAACTATTTGGAGCTGGTACAGGAACTTCAGTCGATACAAGTGAATGGATGCTTGTAGAAATACTTAGAAATCGACAAGTCTTACAAAAGGTCCAGGATGAAATCGCACAGGTAGTAGGAGCTAAGGGCTTTGTAAAGGAATCTGACTTACCCAACTTACCATACTTGGACGCTTGTTTTAAGGAGACACTAAGGTTGCATCCTCCTGGACCACTGCTACTTCCTCACCGCGCTGTTCAAGCGTGTGAAATCATGGGTTACAGAATTCCAAAAGACACCCAAACGTTGGTTAATACGTGGGCAGTTGCAAGGGATCCTAAATTTTGGGACGATCCTTTGAGCTTCGATCCCGAAAGATTTATCAATTCAAAGGTGAACTACATGGGGCAACATTTTGAGTATATCCCTTTTAGTTCTGGAAGGAGAATATGTCCTGGACAGCCTTTAGCTTCCAAGGTTGTTCCCTTTGTTGTTGCTTCTTTGATCCATAAGTTTGATTGGTCTCTCCCAAATGACATGGATCTGGCTCAGATTAACATGGAAGAGATTGTGATTATCACTATGCTTAAGAAAGAGCCACTTCTTGTCATTCCTAAATTGCGGAAAATGTGATGAAGAATGACGAAAAGAAGCAGATGATATATGTTGTAAGACTTTCATTATCACTATTGTTATGCGTGTACTATGCAATATTTAAGTTGTTGTATTGTGTCTGAGGATGGACACTCTAATAAACTTTCGAAATAATTAAACTTCTTGCAAGGTTTGTATGAATTTAAATAGAAATACTTTTCTTTATTATGGTTGTTGCTTTACCAAGTGCACACTCCAACTACTTCTGCTAAAGATCTACTCAAGTAGGCTAGCAGAAAATGTCTCTTTTTATCAGCGATCAAGAGTTTGTAATTTTAGTACGCCATGCT
This sequence comes from Nicotiana attenuata, assembly GCF_001879085.1. NCBI lineage: Eukaryota > Viridiplantae > Streptophyta > Magnoliopsida > Solanales > Solanaceae > Nicotiana > Nicotiana attenuata. The sequence goes on from NW_017673773.1 coordinate 33,945, forward strand.
TACTGGTGTTTGTAGAGCAATATAATACTCAAACATCAAAACTCACTAGAAGTAGAGAAAATAATGATAATTGTCTCTTTATTCAACTTGGCATGCTTACAATGGTCAGAGTACGTATACGGATTTTTATAGATTATCTATATCATGTATCTAAGCTATTATGTATCCATTATCGTTGAATTGTTCTTTCCACGATCTAAATCGAGGCCGTAATGTGGCAACCAACAAGCCTCTACCCGTTTGATAGGTGAACCATTAATGATAAACCAAAGAAAATGGCACTATGCCTGAACCCTAACACTTGGCATCCTGTGTCCTCATTACGCTTCATAACCGCACTGACGACTCGAGTGCCAAATAGAGTCATTCTCACATAGAAGGCAAGTAAACAAAGGTATGCATCTATACTCAACAATATCAAGAAAACCTCTTAACCGATAAGAGTGCTTAACTACATGTATGCTTGTGCAAGTGTCCTAACATAGTTCGTACCAGCTAATAAATATAAGAAAAGAAACGGACAACACATAGAATGTTTGCTCACAACTTGCACAAGATAAAACTCACACTGGTATGTGTTCCACTTACACAAATATCAACAACAAGAATACCCTGAGGCCATCACAAGTCATCAAAAATAAATCCGTGACATAGCCCACCTTGTCTCGCCACGTGTGCAATAGTAAAGTAAATGCCCGCCTTGTCTCGCCACACGTGCATAATAATGTTCCCACCTTGTCTCGGCACATGCGCAACCCACATATATATACCCCGCCTGTCACACTGCATGTGTAAATATTAATAGTAACAATAGCACGGCAGAAACCTCGTGCAACCCCACAACAACAACCGCACGACAGAAACCTCGTGCACCACAATAACAATAACCGCACGACAGAAACCTCGTGCATCACCATAATAAGTTGTCACGCCCCGAACCTGGGCCTGGACGTAACACGGAACTCGGTGCCTAACTATATGTGACCGAGCGAACCAACTGGCTGGCTGAATCAACATGTGATATCATAACATACTGAATGCAGAAGATAAACTAACACATGCTGATATACTGAAAGTCTAGATGATATGAATCAAAGTGCGGAAATAGTAAAACAAGTCTGAAACATATATGTAGCCAACATTTCTTAACATGAAAAGCCTGAGACTCTGTCTAACTGTTACTTTAGTCCATGAAGCCTCTAATGTAGTACTGAAGACACTGACTGTCGGTAAATACTGAAAGACTGTAAAGTAATGATAATGCCCCGAAAGAACTGGGGATCACCAAATAGCTTGGTACGAGGATCCTAGAACTCTGAATCATCAACCTGTAAATTATTACCTGCATCGTGAGATGCAAGCCCCGGGCAAAAGGGACATCAGTACATTTAAATTGCACTGGTATGTAAAGCAACTGAAAGAAAGAATTGTAAATGCTGAAACTGAAACCAAGCTGATAACTGAGAATTGATAATTGATAACTGAAATGATAACTATTGAAACTGAGATTAAAACTGAAATGATAATTGATAACTAATAACTGAACTGGTAACTGATAACTGAACTGGTAACTGGTAACTGAAATGATAACTGATAACTAAAATGATAAAGGAATTAAGGATATGAATACTCCCTCTTCTGAATGATGAACAACCCGTTTATCTGAATATTAAACTGCGGCCTCAGGCCCAATGTATATATGTGCACAACTGCGCCCTCGGGCCCAAGTATACGTATACATAACTGCGGCCTCAGGCCCAAAGATGCATAAAGCATAAACTGCAGCCTTAGGCCCAAAGATGCATAAAGCATAAACTGCGACCTCAGGCCCAAAGATGCATAAAGCATAAACTGCGGCCTGAGGCCCAAATACAGGTGTTCAAAATACAGGGATTTAAGATCAGGAACTGAGAATCATAATGCAATACATGATAGTGAAATACTGAATCATACTGAGTTACATGATACTGGAATACTGGATCAGACTGAGTTACATAATACTGGAATACTGAATAGGACTAGACTGAGATATGTATTCTTGAACTGATTATGAACACTGAAACTTCAACTGATTATGGCATACTGAGTAATCTATTCTAAGACTCGGGGGCATCAAACCCAAGTATATATTGAATATGCACTGAGCTCACAACGTTCAGAATAAAAGTCATGAACGAGTTATGAAGCTAAAGAATATAAGTTCTACAACTATTCAAGGAACTAGGCTAAACTATATTTCCGAGGCAATTAGTAACGTCGTAAAAGAAACGTAGTGTAGGGAGAATCATAAACGTTCCCAAACACAGAGAGTTAGCCTCACATACCTTATCTTCCTGCTCTTGAGCGTAATACAACATTTGCCAACCCTTTCAACTTTAATTTATATCAATACAAGTCAAAGGGATTCCATATTAGCAATAATTCTCATGTTTTAGTCACTTAAGCGTTTCCTCAAACACTTGGTGACATAAAGCTTCATAGTGCTTACTAATGGTGTTTCTACGCCCAACAAGCCATTCTCTTGATCCTAGATAAATTCTAAAATCTCAAATTTCTTATAATCAATGTCATTCTTCTTCACCCATAAGATAAACAACACCCTTAGCCAATAATCAACAATCAACAAGCCAAACCTATAGCTGTTCATGCTTTTCTATCAAACCCATCAACTCATATCTCATGAACTTGTAGTCTACAATCATTAATCCAACGCTATAATCAATTAGAGGGTGAAGATATTACCTTCTTGACGTTCAATCTTCTTGAATTCGAGTTCTAGGGTTCCTTCTCTCAACAATGATGTCCCAATCGAATATCTAATGATACGGAGGATTTACCCATGTTAATAAGATGTTGGGAAATTGAAATTAACTTAGAATCACCATTAGAACTTACCTTGGATGGTGGAGGGACCTTTAAGGAGTTAGGTTTTTGAGAGCACCCCTTTCTAGAGCAATCTTTTATGTTTTGGGGCTGTGGGGGATGAAGTAAAGCTTTAAAATGACCCCCCATGAGCGCCCCCGCGCACTTGGTAGGCCTGACCGCGTAAAATGGCAGTAACACTGCCATAGGAGCGCGGCCGCGCTCAGGGCGCGTATATTGCACACTGTTCTGTAAAACGCGCATAACGTTTTGCACACAGACCCGTTAAAGCTTCATAATATATCGTTGGAAAGCTATTTCAAAGTCCTACAACTTTTATCTTTTGTGTTTTCCCAATTTACTTACACATTTTTATTAACTGCTGCTGGAAGATGGACCTTTTGTAAACTTAGTCGATTTTATCGAATCTTATGCACCTCATTCTCCATCTTGATTCTAAAACAACTATTTTCACCCATACTCATCCCTCTAGGACTTCATATGTCTATAATATCAGATTAATACCCATTTAACACATTCACAGCTAGTCCGAATTTACGGGGTTTTACATTATCTCCCCCTTGGGATCATTCGTCCTCGAATCATTGTCCTGACTGTAACTTCTGGTAACTCCAGACCTTAAACGGGTATGATGGAAACATGAACTTTCATTAACACTTGCATACTAAACTGAATGAATACATGATTACTGAACTTTTGAGATACTGAACTGAATGACTACTGCATTGACTGAATATTGGTCTGCCATGGATACGTGAATACTTAACTAACATGGATATATGAATATTGAACTGGCACGAATAATTGAGTATTGAACTAACATCAATATCTGAGTACTAAACATATATCAATATTTAAGTACTAAGCTGACATGAATATCTGAGTACTGAACTGGCATGAGTATCTGAGTACTGAACTGACATGAGTATCTGAGTACTGAACTGACATGAGTATCTGAGTACTGGAAACCTGAATGTTATAACATGACACGTGAAATATTGGTTGTACCACCGCTAATTTTGGTGGAAACTCCAACTCATAAGCTAGTTGAACGATCCTTCGCAAGATTCTATATGGCCCAACATAGCAGGGACTATGCTTCCCCTTCTTCCCAAATCTTATAACGCCTTTCATAGGCGAAAATTTTAGAAACACCCAGTCATCAACTTGAAACTCTATGTCTCTTGCCGCACGCTCGAATAGGACTTTTGGCGGCTATGAGCCGTCTTCAAATGCTCTTGAATCAACTTAACTTTCTCCATTGTCTGATAGACTAAATTTGGTCCCAATAAATCTTCTTGGGAAACTTCGAACCAACCAATTGGCGGTCTACACCTTCGCCCACACAGAGCTTCTTATGGTGCCATCTCGATACTAGAACGGTAGGTTATTATTAGTAAGGTCAATGAGAGGTATGTGATCATCCCAATTACTTTTAACATCAAGGACATATCCTCAACTGTTTGAATAATGCGCTCTGCCTGGCCATCTTTCTGAGGATGAAAAACTTGTGCCTAATCCTTTCGGAAAGAACAACTAAAAGTTCATTTTAAACTGAGCACCACAGTCCCAAATGACGAACCACGGAGTCCCATGCAATTAGACGATTTCCTGAATGTATAACTTGGTATAATCTTCTGTTGAATCTGTAGTCTTTACTGGCAAGAAGTGTGCTGACTTGGTAAGTCGATTTACAATCATCCAATCAAATCATGCTTTTAAAATGAGAAAGATAATTCCGTTATAAATTTCACATTTACCATCTCCACTAAAAATATGTGTAATATGTGATAAAACACTAGGCCTTCTGCTGCTCGACTTTCACTTGCTGACAATTCAGACAATTGGCCGCAAGTCTGCGACGTTATTTTTCATGTCGTTCAACCAATCAATCTCCTTGGTCATGATGCATATTTGGGGAACCTGGATGGAAAGAATACTAGGAATTATAGGCTTCTAACATGATCTACCCTTTATAAGTCCATCTATGTCTGGAACACACAATCTGTCTTGGTACCTCAAAGTACCATCATCTCCCCCTTATTCAAAAGCCATCATCTTATACATGTGAATCCCCTTTTCAACTGCAACACGTAGGGATTATCACATTGTTTCTCCCTCTCTTTGGCTACTAAGGGAGAACAAGTCCTGTTCTAGACAACAACTCCGTCATCTTCGGAGTTCGAAGTCGAACTCCTATCTTGGCTGGTGAACTTCTTTCACCAGAGTTCTCTTATCTACCTCAATCATGAGTTATACTTCTCACACTTTATCTTCTTAAGCACTTCCTGGAAACACTTATAGCATTGTTGTGACCTAAGTCTTTGACCAGTACTCCGAAGACTAGAGTCTCGTGGAATGGAACTACCCTCGTGACACATGAATAAGCATGATTTTATAGTTTTCTGTGATCACTTTATCATCAATAACTAAGCTCAGTGATCATTCTACTCACTTTGTGTTTCTTACACATGCTAGACATAATCCTTGTAGTAATTATACAAATTTTCCCTCATTACCGAACTAATTTTTCTTTTTCATATCCCATGCTAACTATTCGGGTTTCAAATCTCTAACTGGACTTACTGAAAATTTTCACATCACCCCTTAAACAAAAGGTCTTATACTTGCGGATCCTTCTCTTTTTTTTTGGGATCCAAATAACTTTCCTTATTTTTTGCAATTCTTTGCACTCTATGTCAATGACGACACATCTTCGAACTTACTTCTGAGCTAGGAAAAACTAAATTATTCACATAGCAGAAAGCTAATGTATTCACAACCATCATACACACTCTTAATAATTTAACTCTGCTCACACTGTCAATCCTGGAGAAACTACATTTTGATAATTCCTAAAGGCTATTTTTCTATAGTTTGCTCTCTTATTGCTAGCTGATTGTTTTTCACACTATCATTGTACTTCGGATTTAACTTAAACTCTTTGGGTTCTAACACACGTTCGGTATTTCAAACTATCATCCACTCACTAGAGTTAACCTGGCTAAATGAATCAAATTGTACCTCTACTAGCTTTGCCGAAATTGCTAATTCACTGTATCAACTCAAAACTTACTTATTATTCTTTTACTAAACACCTGCTAGAATCATGTTTTCATGTTCTACTTTGGATAACTAAAGTGAGGAATAAGGTTATTTCTAACTTCCCTCACCATCCGACCCTGTTCTATGGTCGCATACTTACCGGTTTTTTTTTTGGACCATGTACATGGATCACACTTAGGAAAGTTGATCTGTCTTAAATAAAATTGGAATATCTAACCCCAACCATTCAATACAATACAAAATCATATCATACTATAAACATCCGCGGTAATCACTTAGTCACATAACCTAAGGGGGAACTGCCATATCTTTTATCATACATCAATAGCTGCTTCTTATAGTAGCTTACTAACGTGGTACTTCTAGTCCTGATTTGAATAAATCTAAACAACTTAAAATCATTCTCTGAAATTCACTATTAGCTGCTCTTAGTTCTCATTGAATACATCATATCATTTAGTCATTTGCATGAGTTGTACGAAATCACATCTTTGGTAATAACAAACGTTTCTGATTCCTAGGTATTTTACCCTTAGGCTCTTTTCTGTCCAAAACTATAGTGACTAATGTTAGGGTCTAATATCTGAACTATCATTATCTAACTTGTGGCTCCATTTCCAAGAATTAAATGAAGTTGTTCTAGGAGGTAAAACACATACGAATACACTACCATGCACAAACTTATCCTTCAAAGTATACCATCATCTGATAAATCATTTCCCGCGCCACTGGTGGGTCTTGGTCTTAATCCAGACCTAAAATATGCGAATGTTTCACTATAATCACTGTTACTTGTATTTTCTTTGTGAACCCATATGCATCACTGTATACTCACAAGTCACCAGAAATTTTGATACACTGAAAATTGGATATTTGATAAACATATAACTGAATACTGGCGTACTGAATAACCATAAATTTGCTAACTGAAAGATTGTGTAACTGGTAACTGAGGTAAACTAATAGCCATAAGACATGATAACTGCTTTTGTATTTTCTGATAAGGTTATGCTCTAATATGTACTACTATCCATTGCATCCCACTCTTAACACCCTCTCAAGTCTCATATTTTCCAAGCTGTACTCCATAATTATACCCCAATGGGCAATTATCCTCTCTAGGACCATAGGTTTCTCCTGCGCGTCGCTTGGGCATCCAATACGTTTGGAATTCGATAGGAAAAAAAGATTACCTATTGCTCTAAGTTTCATGGCACGATCTAGAGTAGAAAAAAGGAGACAATCCTGGATGTCTTTGTAGTTAACTTTTATATGAGTGGCCGGCACACACATATAAAGGAAACTCCACTAGACACGGCTTCATGGACTCCCTAGGACACTTGAACCTAGGGCTCTGATACCAAGCATTGTCACGCCCCCAAACCTGGGCCTGGACGTAACACGACACTCGGTGCCTAACTACATGTGACCGAGCGAACCAACTGGCTGGCTGAATCAACATGTGATATCATAACATACTGAATGCGGAAGATAAACTAACACATGCTGATATACTGAAAGTTTGAATGATATAAATCAAAGTGCGGAAATACTAAAACAAGTTTGAAACATATATGTAGCCAACATTGCATAACATGAAAAGCCTGAGAATCTGTCTAACTGTTACTCTAGTCTATGAAGCCTCTAATGAAGTACTGAAGACACTGACTGTCTGTAAACACTGAAAGACTATAAAGCAATGATAATGCCCCGAAAGAACCGGGGATCACCAAATAGCTGGTACGAGGATCCTAGCGCTCTGAATCATCAACCTGTAAATCATTACCTGCATCTTGAGATACAAGCCCCGGGCAAAAGGGACGTCAGTACATTTAAATTGCATTGGTATGTAAAGCAACTAAAATAAAGAATTGTAAATGCTGAAACTGAAACCAAGCTGATAACTGAGAAATGATAATTGATAACTGAAATGATAACTATTGAAACTGAAACTAATATGATAATTGATAACTAATAACTGAACTGGTAACTGATAACTGAACTGGTAACTGGTAGCTGAAATGATTACTGATTACTGAATTGATAAAGGAAGTAAGGATATGAATACTCCCTCTTTTGAATGATGAACAACTTGTTTATCTCAATATTAAACTACGGCCTCAGGCCCAATATATATATGTGCACAATTGCGCCCTCGGGCCCAAGTATACGTATACATAACTGCGGCCTCAGGCCCAAAGATGCATAAAGTATAAACTGCGGCCTTAGGCTCAAAGATGCATAAATTATAAACTGTGGCCTCAGGCCCAAAGATGCATAAAACATAAACTGCGGCCTCAGGCCCAAATACAAGTGTTCAAAATACAGGGATTTAAAATCAAGAACTGAGAATCATACTGCAATACATGATAGTGAAATACTAAATCACACTAAGTTACATGATACTGGAATACTTGATCACACATAGTTACATAATACTTGAATACTGAATAGGACTAGACTGAGATATGTATTCTTGCACTGATTATGAACACTGAAACTTCAACAATTTATGGCATACTGAGTAATCTATACTAATACTCGGGGGCATCAAACCCATGTCTATATTGAATACGCACTGAGCTCACAACGTTCAGAATGAAAGTCATGAACGAGTTATGAAGCTAAAGAATATAAATTCTACAACTATTCAAGGAACTAGGCTAAACTATATTTCTGGGGCAATTAGTAATGTCGTAGAAGAAACGTAGTGTAGGGAGAATCATTAACGTTCCCAAACATAGAGAGTTAGCCTCACATGCCTTATCTTCCTGCTCTTGAGCTTAATACAACATTCGCCAACCCTTTCAGCTTTAATCTATATCAATACAAGTCAAAGGGATTCCATATTAGCAATAATTCTCATTTTTTAGTCATTTAAGCATTTTCTCAAACACTTGGTGACATAAAGCTTCATAGTCCTTATTAATGGTGTTTCTACGCCCAACAAGCCATTCTCTTGATCCTAGTTAAATTCTAAAATCTCAAATTTCTTATAATCAATGTCATTCTTCTTCACCCATAAAATAAATAACACCCTTAACCAATAATCAACAATCAACAAGCCAAACCTATAATTGTTCATGCTTTTCTATCAAACCCATCAACTCATATCTCATGTTCAACTTGTAGTCTACAATCATTAATCCAACGCTATAATCAATTAGAGGGTGAAGATATTACCTTCTTGGCGTTCAATCTTCTTGAATTCGAGTTCTAGGGTTCCTTCTCTCAACAATGATGTCCCAATCCAATATCTAATGATATGGAGGGTTTACCCATGCTAATAAGATGTTGGAAAACTGAAATTAACATAGAATCACCATTAGAACTTACCTTGGATGGTGGAGGGACCTTTAAGGAGTTAGGTTTGTGAGAGCTCCCCTTTCTAAAGCAAGTTTTGTATTTGGGGTTGTGGGGACGAAGCAAGGTCTTAAAATGATCCCACATGAGTCGACCCCGCACACATGGTAGGCCTGACTGTGCACCTGACCCCGCAAAATGGCAGTAACATTGCCACAGGAGCGCGGTCGCNTTTGAGATTAGGTCTATGCCTTTAGTAAGGTCTTACAAGTTTTTCATGCCTTTGAGGTCTTACAGTTTTGGATACTTGGAACAAGTATTGTTCATGCCTTGCTTGAGGTTTTACAAATATTGTTGTTGCCTTATGTAGGTCTTGCTAGACCGAGTCTGCCCGCTTGGGGTCTTATGGCCTCGGGTTTTTGATAAGTCGATGGAGATGGCGATTGACGGCAGTCCCCGAGTTATCGAGGATTTCTCGGCTCGGGAGCCATTGCGATGGAGATGGTGATTGACGGCAGTCCCCGAGTTATCGAGGCTTTCTCGTCTCGGGAGCCATTACTTGCAAATTTGGTGTTACCTCATTGAGGGCTTACGATTCTGAAGTTTCCAACCCGGAGGTCATGTTGCTTTTGAGATTTTGACGCCAGTCTCCGAGCGTTCGGGACGCTTTCAGCTTTGGAGACGTTTTGTGATTTTGATGTTGCCTCGTTGAGGTCTTATGAGTTCGGAGTTGCGACCCGGAGGTCGTTCAGGTGTTGAAATGTTGACGCCAATCCCCGAGTGTTCGGGACGTTTTTGATAGAGGAGTCGTTTTTGCGAAAATGCCGAGTTTCTTTTGAAGCATGGAATGCTTTGAGGAAAAGTATTCTTCGATTACTAGGTATAAGTATACATGTTTTCGCCGTCAGGAGCCCGACTATTCTATACGGACACGGTTCGTTCGACCGTTTGGGCCGGTACATCTTTTTCCTTTCGTGACTCCATTGGACGTACCTTGACTTCTCCGAGTAGGTGATCTCCTGGGGGGATGCCCCCCAGTATTTGAGGTTGATTGCAAAGGAAGCCTTGAATACTTTGTTGAGTCTTCCTTAGGTAGCATATGGATGTTGCCTCATTAAAAACCTTGCCGGTAAAACCCTTTTTTGGATAAAAACTCGGCCGAAGGAAAAGAGTGCAACGGATGCCTTAAAACCTTAAGGTCTTCGAGTTGGGTTAGCATTTCGACCACCTCGGTCGGACGCCTGCATAAAGGTTAGTATGAAGTATATAAAATGAAAAGGGAGATGGTCATACCTTATTGTAGAATGTGCCGGCAATGTTTCGAGCCTCGATGTGTTTCAGTCGCTTGTGATGAGAACGCGGTACAGTCCTCTGCTTTGTTTAGTCGGGCTCAACCGAAGGTGTATGTGTACGGCTGGTACCTTGCTTTATCTGGCTTTGGCTCCTTCGCCAGAAGCCTGCTTGGGTATACCGAGCCCGAGGGGGCTCCTAGTTGGTCGTCTTCGACCCTGATTTAAGATTGATATCGGTTGTGAACATCCGACCAGGTCACGGCGGGATATTCAACCAGATTCTGTTTCAACTGCTTCAAAGCCATCGAGCTTTGTTCATTCAGACCTTGAGTGAAGGCCTGCACTGCCCATTCGTCGGAGACCGGTGGTAGTTCCATTCATTACATTTGGAAGCGGGATACGAACTCTCGCAGCATTTCATTCTCCCTCTGCTTGATCTTGAAGACGTTGGACTTCCTTGTTGCTACTTTGATGGCACCGACATGTGCCATAATGAAAGAATCTGCCATCATGGCAAATGAATCTATTGAGTTTGGGGCCAGGTTGTGATAACACATCATTGCCCCTTTAGAAAGTGTTTCTCCGAACTTCTTCGGCAAGATGGACTCGATCTCGTCGTCTTTCAGGTCTTTGCCATTCGCTGCACAGGTTTATGCGATAACATGCTCATTGGGGTCCTAGGTCCCATTATACTTCAGAAGGTCAGGCATTCTGAATTTCTTTGGAATGGACTTCGGGGACGCTTCCTGTGGGAACGACTTCTATACGAACTTCTTTGAATCCACACCTTTCAGGATCGTAGGTGCGCCTGAAATTTGATCGACCCTGTAGTTGTAGGTCTCCACCTTTTTGTCGTGGGCTTCTATCTTCTTCTCGCCCGACTCGATCCTCTTTGCGAGGTCTTCGAGCATCTTCACGATGGTGGGGTCGGCTGCCGACCCGTTGTTGTTCGATCTCTCGGATACCTGCTCGGCTGGTGGGGTCGTGCCTGGTGCTACTGTGCTAGGTGTTTTCTGGTGACTTTGCAGCTGAGCAATAGCCAGCTGTTGTGCCTGCAACATTTCAGAAATAACATGAAGGCTAACCTCCCGTTGTTCCCTAGTTGGGGTTTTTTGAGCTTCTTGTTGATCTCCTTGGTGCACACTCTTGTTGGTGTGTGAGCTTATATCGACCCGTTGGGCGTCGCGTGAAACTGCGTCCGCAGGAATTGGTCCTGGTGCGTTCTCAAGACTGTCATTTTCACCTCCATTTACTGAGCTAGGCATTTCGACCTGAAATTGAAGATCTTGGACAAGAAAAGGTGTGAAAGATAACCTGCGTTGTGTAATGAAACCAGCAAGAAAATAATCACTATTAATTTTTAGCCCCACGGTGTTCGCCATACTATTTACCGTGAAAATATTAATAACAATTAAATTTGATTATGGGACTCTAAAAATACGTGATCTATTTTTATGCCGGTTGTTAAGCACTTGATGCTATATATGAGATTTAGAAACGAGATAAGAGTTAGGAATAAGGTGATAATTAAACCGATAGGTTAACAATCGGGGCCTCGAGCTTGTCGATTCGGGGCCTCGAGGTCGATTCCGGTGCTCGGCTGGGAGCTGTTGAAGGCAGTTGAAGAGCGACTAACAGTTATAATAAATTCAACGAAGGCTCTTTATGGCCAATGATAAGCAATAAATGATGAACAATAATGAAGATGATAATTTGGAGCAATAATATCAAGAGAATCTGTTAGAGAGCAGAGAGAATATTCTTGTGTATTTAGTATGGAGCCACACATGTTTACAAAAATGGCAAAGATCCCCTTTATAGAGGAGGGAAAATCCCAACATAGTACAAATAGCATTAATACAAAGATATGGAGATGGGACAGCTAGTTGACGCCCTGATTCGGGTTTGGGCTAGCCTGACAGACATTGTCGGCTCGAGCTGCACACCTTGGGAACTCCCCATCTCTACCATAGCCGGGGTCAACATTGTCCCAAGGTCGAGCGTCGACTAACCTTGAGGGAGGAAACTCGACCGTAGCCTTGTGGCCTCGAGCCTTCGAGATGACCTTCTGAGGTGCCTCGATGACGAGGAATTGGACCCTCCGATTTCACTGTATACAATTTCCTTGCTTTGTATTGAGAATCTAAGTATGTAGTATTTTTTCTGACACTTGAATCCTGTTTATGGGAATATTCATATTTAAAGTGTGGATTAAATATCTTGTTGTGCTTATGTATTGTATGATTTTTATTTACTATGAAGTGAGTTATTGTTTCTTTAATTATTCTTCTTCTTTAATTTTTCCAAAGGGATTAGCTAACCCTAGGACTCGCCCATTCACTTCGAATTAATTTTGGGAAAGATAATTTGGGATTGGGAACGATTAATTAACAAGAACTTGAGGCGTTAACCCTCACTTTGTAGATTCTACCTAGGGATAAGATTGAACTACTTGTAGCCATATTCAAGTGTGCTTAATCTCTTAATTGTTCTAGGGATAATTCAATTAGGAAGTGTTGTTAGTCTTCGGAAGAAGCTACTATACAATTATTACTCGTGGCTAATTAACATAAACTCGCTCATATTTGTAAAATCGTGAAATACATTGGATCGTTACTTGAGTGTTATTCCCATTGCATCCATGGTTGTAGCCATTGATCATTTTACTTGCTTTCTAGGTTAGTTTAAATTTTTGGCTTAGTGATTTATTGAAGTGTTGGAAAAAATCTTACTAAGTAGTAGGTCGTGGTTTTTTCACCTTTTGAGCCGGGTGTTTTCCACGTAAAAATACTTGTGTTCTTTAATTTCTGATAACTGGGTATTTTACCAACTTATCTCGTCTTTAATCTTAGATTTTTACTATTGATTGATAAAATCGCGTGTTTAGTATTATTTACTTCTGTTTTACAGGTTTTATGTGAATTATAAGTGATCTGAAGAATCCAAGTGAAAACGAGTCAAAAAAGAGCAAAAAGGAACAATGGAAATCTGCCAGGGAATTACCCTTCGCGAACGTGAAGCAGCGGGAAAGTATACCATCGCGAACGCGAAGGAGAGATCGCGAACGCGACGTTGCAGATAACAAACGTTCGCGAACGCGAAGGTATGATGGCGAACGCGAAGAAGAAATGGGCAGAAAAACTGGGCAGTTCCAGAATTTCACGTTTTTAACCCCCAAGCCATTTAATACACGACCTAGCTTACTAGAAATACATATTTGGCAGATCTCTGAACATTGTTGACATCTCTTGACTAGAGAACACAAGTTTTGGAGTTAGGGTTCTTGCACACATTCTTGGGTCTTGAAGATTTGAAGCTTTTGGTTGAGAATTTCTTACCAATTTATGTTCATTTCTTCATTTCCTTGCTTTGTATTGAGTATCTAAGAATGTAGTATTGTTTCTGCCACTTGAATCTTTTTTATGGGAATATTCATATTTAAAGTGTGGATTAAATATCTTGTTGTGCTTATGTATTGAATGATTTTTATTTATTACGAAGTGAGTTATTGTTTCTTTAATTATTCTTCTTCTTTAGCTTTTCCAAAGGGATTAGCTAACCCTAGGACTCACCCATTCACTTCGAATAAATTTTGGGATATATAATTTGGGGTTGGGAAAGATTAATTAACAAGAACTTGAGGCGTTAACCCTCACTTTATAGATTATACATAGGGATAAGATTGAACTATTTATAGCCATATTCGAGTGTGCTTAATCTCTTAATTGTTCAAGGGATAATTCAATTATGAAGTGTTGTTAGTCTTCGGAAGAAGCTACTATACAATTATTACCCGTGGCTAATAAACACAAACTCGCTAACATTTGTGAAATCGTGAAATACATTGGATCGTTACTTGAGTGTAATTCCCATTGTATCCATGCTAGTAGCCATTGATTATATTACTTGCTTTCTAGGTTAGTTTATATTTTTGCAATTAATTATAAATATTTTCTCAAAACCATTCTAAGTGTTTGGCTTAGCATAACAAGTGCAAATTCTCTTACACGCCTAATCGCCTACATATTGTTCGTTGTGGGATTCGACCCCGACTTATAATTGGATATATTATATTGTATGCGACCGTGTCTATTTACTTTTTCGTAGTGGATTTTGACGTCATCAAAATTGGCGTCGTTGCTTGGGTACAATTTTGCGTATTTAGGTTGTTTGAGAAATAAGCGTATGTGCTTTGGTCCAAACTTGTGACTATTTGTGTAATTATTTTCTTATCTTTGTTTATCTTCTTAATTGTTTTCTTGATTGTTTTTTATTTATTTTCTTAGTTAAAAGTGGCATTGCATAATAAAAGTTGGTCGGATGGTAGTTGTTTATACTGTGATGATCCTTTTTTTTATTGTGGAGGACCACACTCATGGCGAAATTGTTTAGATTCTCCCAAGGCAGATTGTGCGCACAATCGCAAACCCATGAGTGGAGTATATGTGATAAGTGTGGTGGTCAATATGGCCATTGAGATAATTGTGCTTATTTATCCTTCTCTTCCCCGATCCCCAGCTATGATGATTCTACTTTTTCTGATAAAAATTATAGGAATATGGAAGTGGAAGAATTTGAGCATGGTCAAAATGGAGAGTTCAAGCTCATGATATAATGATTACTTGAAGGAGGGAACAAAGAGAAAAATGCCTTCGAGGAGCATTGGGAAAATAGTCTCCAAAATAATTTGGCGCTTGAAAGGTTGAACTTACAAATGGGAGAAATGCTTATAGCTTTAGAGGTCCACAAAGCCTCGTAACACAATGATAGCCAAGAACCTTCCTTAGAGGTTGAAGCCGAAAATCCTTCTTTGGCACTTGATCCAAACCAAGAAGAACTCTCAAATGCTCAAAATGAGAGGATTATGCTCATGTTGGAGGTCATTCTTGAAAATAAGGAGAAGCAAAACTTTTCACTCAAGGACTTAAAAGAAGCACTACATCGATATGATGAGAATATCCGCAGTTTGGAAGATAAAATGAAATCATTGATTGAGGCTCATTATGCCTATCAATTTGAGAATGTGGAAAGAGGTCATGAAGAGTCCAAGTTCGAGGAAGAAATTGAGCTATATTTTGAGGAATTAAGAAATGATAATCCTCCAACCGACTCCGTACTTGTTGGTAACGCCAAGAAAAAATTGGAATTAGAATCAATGGGGTAATGAAAAAGATGGTGAATTTGACTCTAGTTCTGGGGACCAAGAGGATGTCAAAATCCGAAAAGAATTGCAATTTGGAGGCTTGATGTCATATTCCAACAATTTCTCAACATTGGAATTGTGTGGTGATATAGTAATTGAACTACACGAGTCAATGATAGATTGCAAAGAGGAGAGGCATGGCCATACATCTTACAATTTGAATGTTCAAGAAGGCAAAATGACATTCCTCACATGAAAGCCAAGAAATGCAAAATGAAACAAATGATATGTGGCATGATCATCTACTTACCACCCCCCGTCGCTCATGGTCACAAGCTTGATTCCAAGTTAGGTGCCCAATTCATATCTTCCATGTAGCGAGAAAAGTGGCAAAGTTGATTTGCGTCGTGCCACGACGTTAAATGCGGCGCTTGGTGGGAGGCAACCCATCGTTTTCAAATGTTGTTGTTAGATTTTTATTTTTGTAGGTTATTTTTTTTGTTGAACATTTTGATGTGTGTGTGTCTTAGAATGCCGGGAAAGTGAAGAAAAAGTGGCTAAGCTTGCTTTTCTGCGGCAAAAGAATGCGACTGCATAGTGCTTATGCGGACCGCATATTGGTCGCAGAATGAGTCAGAAGTTCGTAAGCTATGGTCGCTCAAATAATTAGTGGAATGTCAATTATGTGGACCACTAATTGTTATGCGACCAAAAATGCGGTTGCTCATTGGCCAAGCACACACCCAACGTGTTCAAAAATTTTAGTCGTTTTTGAAATTTTTCTTTTTTTTTTTTAGAATAGCTTAGTATGTTATTTTTGACTAATCTGCCATGTTTTAGAATTTTTGGAGTTGATTTGAGTTGGTCCGGGTGACCGGACAGTCAAAAACCAATAGCTGCTGGAAATTGCAGAAGCATTGCTTCGCGTTCGCGGTGGACCTTCGCGAACGCGAAGGGTATTAAAATTTTAAGCCTATGCATTCGCAATACGTTTTTTCGCGACTATTTGGCCAGCTTTAAAAATTTTAGTCGTGTTTGAAATTTTTCTTTTTTTTTTAGAATAGCTTAGTATGTTATTTTTGACTAATCTGCCATGTTTTAGAATTTTTGGAGTTGATTTGAGTTGGTCCGGGTGACCGGACAGTCAAAAACCAATAGCTGCTGGAAATTGCAGAAGCATTGCTTCGCGTTCGCGGTGGACCTTCGCGAACGCGAAGGGTATTAAAATTTTAAGCCTATGCGTTCGCAATACGTTTTTTCGCGACTATTTGGCCAGCTTTAACCCTTTGCGAAGGCGATAGGTCCCACGCGAACACGAGCCTCAGGTAAGTTTAAAAAATTAAAACACTAAAAATCAATGTTTAATCCCTCTCTTTGCTCAAGAACAGTTCTTCCTACTCCTTGAACCCAAAAACAAAAAAAAATTCCCCATATATTCTTCAATTTCATTGCAATCTCCCTCGCCATTCTCAAGGTATGTGATTTTCTCTCTTGTCTTCTATGTTTTTCTTCCTTTTCTTGGTGTGAACTGGTAGAAGAGCAGCCATGGTTGTTTTGTGCTTAGGATTCCAAATTTAGAGTCTTAAATGTTAACCTTGAGTGTAGTCGTGTGTGTTCTTGCTTGCTAGGTGAGGTTGGTTGAGTGTGAGCATCTTATTATTGAAGAAAACCGGGCAAGATCTGTGCTACAATTAATTGAAAAATGAACAAAGAAAACAAGGCACACCAATTGTTTGAAAAAATGCTTGAAAGAAAAATATCTCTGGGCGATGAAGATGACCTTCGCAAATGCGATGGTCTGCTCGCGAACGTGAAGGTCTATTTCTGGGCAAATTGTTTTTTCTCTTCGTGAATGCGATGGACCTTACGCGAACGCGAAGAGCGATTCCTGGCAGCCCCCAAAATGGCAAAAAATAGTAGCTTTGCACACCTCTGCCCGGGACCCTTTCTGCCCATTTCTTAGGCCTAAATACTTCCTAATACATTGTTTTAAGTGTCGATATGATCTTTTAATATTGTTGGTCTAATTTGTAGGTACTTTGGGCATAAAATAGATCCGGAACACAATGAAATTGAGCAGGAACTTGTACTAGAAGCTGAACAAGAGGAACCCTTTGATCATGGCCAGTTTTTATCTGGGGAATATGACGAACTCTTGTCAAAAACCATCGTCAGGGAAAGAGGCATAAACATGGAAAATGTTGAAGGTAAAATACCGGGCTTCTATATAAGACCGGTACAAAGTAGGTGAATTTAGTTTGCCGCTCACCCAGATGATGCCAACTACACTATGGTGTTGGAATCTTATGCAAATGCCTTGAGGACCGACTTCCAAGGAACCTTAGTTACTACTTTGTGAGGTGTGCAAGTAAGCTTCAGCCCTTAGGTAATAAATGGAATTTATGTCCTTCCCAATGTCGATAATGAAGTTTACAGAGACAGAGCAAAAGCAGGAGGAAACCAATGGTTGGTGGACAAATTGCATGACGGGGTGACCCCGAAGTTGTTGACAGTGCACAAGAGAGTTGATTCTCATGACTTCACTGCTGAGGCAAAGACGTGGCTCTCCATTATCTATGCAAGGACATTGCCTTCTACAAATGATAGTGATGGACACAAGAGACGACACTCATAATTGGTGCTATCATCCATGGACTACCCGTGAACATGGGGGAGCACATTGTTAGAGAAATCGAGGAAGCCACCCATGGGAGGTCCATGAAACTATTCTTCCCATCATTGATCACTTGTCTATGCTATGGTGTTGGGGTGTTAAAACGCCCAAATGATGATGAGAAAGGTCTGATAAAGCCGATGATCCACCCATTGCTGAAAAGGGGACCCACTAATAAGCAGAAAAAGAGGAGGATTGATGTTGCATCCTCTTAATTTGGTCAGTTATCTAAGGCAACCACTGATCCCGCGGGATCTTTTGCACCTGCACCAGGGTCATTTGACCTCATGGGACACACCAGGGTCATTTGACCTCATGGGACCACTCCAGTCCGGCCCTCACACTATGTGTCGCCTATCCAGTCAGATACACGGAGTAGATGCACACATAAGGCAGCTTATAGCTGGCCTACCTACTGGCCCATCTGGGGCTCGCACATCTGCTGGCACTGCTGCCCCACCATCCCTGGGCGACGTGGTCTAAGAGTAAAAAGCAATAACAGGCAAGATGGAGACCATGAACAATAGGTTGAAAAATATGAGCTGCCGGCAAGGGAATATTGAAAAGCGGCACAGAAAGTTTAGGGAGCACGAAAAGAAAAAGAGCAAACTCCTGAACAAAATGATGGATAAGCTAAAATTGTTCTGCAGTTCAAATGACCCTGATGATGATGATGAGGAGGAGGAGCTTAAATTACCTTCCACCTCCAGTTCCGACTGAGGCCGATTCAGGGAGCCCCTCTAACTATTATGCTTTTTGTTTTGATATTGTGCAGTGAGGAGACTGCAATGATTTTAGTGTGGGATGGAACACTTTATTTATATATTTATGCTTCACTTATGCCCTTGCCCGGCTTATGACTTTATATGGATATTGTGTGCCCTTGCCGGGCTTGTGCTGTGATAAATATAATTGTGGATTAGTCGCTTTTGTTATTTTATTTTCTTTAATAGTGTTTAGTTATTTTTTTTCTTTGGTAGTTTTTAGTTTATATTATTTTTATCTCTTTAGTAGTATATACTTTTCAATATATCTCCTTGGATTTTCTTTATGCTACGGTTCTTTCCAGAGGAATATTTTTGTGTTAAATCGGGTGACTTTTCCATGCGATGGAGGGCGTAACAAATTTCTTAAGGGATTAGTCTTATTTAGTTTTTGTAACGACCTGACCGGTTATTTTGAGCATTTGCAGTCTTGAGCAGTATCGTATGATGTATTATGACTTATATGAATCGTCAGTTTTGGTTTTTTTAGGTTGTTCAAAATCGATTTGGAAGAATGAATTTTATTGTGGAAGCTTTAAGTTGGAAGAGTTGACCAAGTTTGTCTTTTTTGGGAATTTGACCCCGAAGCGGAGTTTTGATGGTTTCTTTAGGTTCGAATGGTAGTTTCGGACTCGGGCGTATGCCCGGATTTGCATTTGGATGTTTCTAGAAGGTTTCGGCACAAATTGGCGAAAGTTGGAGATTTGAAGGTTTGAAAAGTTTATAAGTTTGACCGGAAGTTGACTTTGAGGATATCGGATTCGGATTGTGGTTCCAGGAATTGGAGTAGCTTCGCTATGTTATTCGGGACTTGTGTACAAAATTTGGGTTCATTCCAGGTTGATTTGATATGTTTCGGTGCGAGTTTTGGAAATTGAAAGTTCAAAGTCCTTTGATTTTGATTTGAGGTGTGATTCATCGTTTTGATGTTGTTATGCTTGATTTGAGGCCTTGAATTAGTCCATGTTGTATTATGGGTCTTGTTGGTATGTTCGGGGTCCCGAAGGGCTTAGGTGAGTTTCGGGGTCGATTCGGATCATTCCGGGATTGCTTGGATTTGCGGGTTTCCGTTGGTTTCTGATGTTTCTGTTGTTCTTCGCGATCGTGAAGAAATTGCCCCGATCCCGTAGTGATCTATGGAAAGGAGGGATTTTCTTCAATGCGTTCACGACAGTTCGAACCCGTTCACATAGAGTTGGGGACAGTCTTCTTCGCGTTCGCGTTTGAGGGATCGCGGACGCGTAGGGTTTAACTGGGAGCTGGAGCTGGAGGCATTCTTCATCGCGTTCGCGTAGTTGGAGTCGTGTTCGCGACGTTCTGAGCCAGCTGTGAGCGCATTCGCGAGGAGTGTACCGCGAACGCGAAGAGTAATCTTGGTGGCAGTATAATTTGTTCATCCCGAACGTGATGGACTTCCCGCGTTCGCATAAGAGGAATACCTAGGCAGATTATAAAGTACTCTATTTCGGGGGTTTCGGCCATTTTTACATTTTGGGAGCTATGGAGCACGGATTGAGGCGATGCTTGATGCTATTTTCACCATGTGGACTAAGGTAAGTGTTCTCTATATATTTCTGATTTTATATCATGAATCTATCTTCATTTTCGGCATTTGATTGAAGGTTCCAAAAGAGAAATTGGGGGTTTTATAATGTGAATTTTCGAGTTATGAACATCGATTTGCAGTCAGATTTGAGTGAAACTAGTATGGCTGGACACATAATTTAATGGGTTGTCGTATTTTGTGGGTTTCATCGGGTTTCGAGGTGCGAGCCCAGGTTTTGACTTTTTGGTCGATTTTTGGCTTTTGATTAAATATTCAACCTTTATCGATTGGGTTTGTTTCCTTTGGCATTATTTGATATACTTGAGTTGTTTTTGGCTTGTTTTAGCCGTTCGGAAGTTGGCACGCGCGTGATGGCATTTTGGAGCGTCGCTTGGCTTGCTCGATATTGGAATTTGCTTATTCGAGGTAAGTAACACTTCTAAACTTGGTGTTGAGGGTATAAAACCCCGAATTACGTGTTATGTGTTTGGTCTGGAGGTGACGCACGTGCTAGGTGACGGGCGTGTGGGCGTGCACCGTGTAAGTTATGGCTCTGTTATTTCCGTGGTACTGGTGTGGGCGTGCATCATGCAAGTTATTGCTCCATTTATTCCGTGGTAATGTGTAGTTACCTGCTCTTATCTGTAACCATGAAATCTCAACGTAGTAGAGCTATTGAGCTGTGATCCATGTTAAAAACCATGTCTAGGCTACATGCTTATTCTGTCGGGATCTACCAAGGTCATATTGCTGTTGAATTATTTGTTTAAATTGCAATTTCATACTCAGTCATGTTCATTCATTTATATCATATATCAGTCTCTGTTGCTATTATTGACACATCATATCATCATTTTGGGCTAGTTTCATGGCATTGTGAGCCCCAGAGACTGAAGAAATTGATGACTGAGTGAGGCCGGGAGCCTGAGCTGTGAGTGATATATGTATATATGTGGATCGAGTTGCACACCGCAATGGGTATCATTGATTTATTCCATGATTGGCTTGATATAGCGCTTGGGCTTAAGGAGCCCCTCCGGAGTCTCCACACACCCCCAGTGAGCGTTGTTGATTTATATTGAGGGATGAATCTTCCCTGGACATGGATCTTGTCCGAAGCATTTATATTTGGGATGGATCTTCCACGGGCTAGATTGGCCTTATACAGTACTGAGTGACTCATTGCCAATTGATATGTATATATTAAGGATGGATCTTCCCTGGGCTGGATTCGCCATATACAATACTGAGTGACTGAGCATGTCGAGTGATTGAGCATGATGAGTGGAAAGTGTGAGACAGAGAGATTGAGTACTCTGAGAGTGTGAGTAGATGAGTTCATCTCTAAGATGCATTGCATTGACATGCACATATGACATACAAGCATATAAATGCATTTTTCCTCATGTTGTCTGTATCACGGCATTCATGACTTCTCACACATATTGACATATGGTCATAATGATATATTTTACACTGGCTATCTGGAAAGAAAAAATGGAACATCTTATTTATTGTTGAAAGGATTTTTTTGGGAAAAATTTCTGTTTTCAAACTTACTCATATTTTCGACGATTTTGGTAAAGGATTTGAGTTTTCACTGATGTACTTGAAAAGCGAAACTATTTTTCGGGAAACTATGAATAAGTTGAGCATTTCATATATGAATTACTTCTTTTATTACTTGCTTTACGTTGTTATGAACTCTTGTTGGCTATTGGTGTTGGACCCGACCTTTGTGCCAACATGTCACTACTTTCATACTAAGGTTAGGTTTGTTACATATTGAGTACATGGGGTCGGTTGTACTCATACTACACTTCTGCACCTTGCGTGCAGATGTTGGCTGTTGACGTTGTTGAGATCGCGAGCTGGATTTGAAGATGTACCTACGTTTCGATCGTAGCTGCCTCTTGTTCAAGGTAGCCTTAGATTCATAACAATCTGTTTATGTACATCTCGAACAGATGATGTATTTATTTCATTGTAGCTTTGTATATTCTATTCATAGAAGCTCATGATTTGTACTACCGGTCCTTGGGGAATGTATAAGATTCAGATGTTTTCTTTCATTTAATTGTCTTATTGATTTCATTGAAATAAGATAGTTGTTAATTGGCTTACATAGCGGGTTGGGTTAGGTGCCATCATGACTAGTTGGATTTTGGGTCGTGACAAGTTGGCATCTAAGCCCTAGGTTCATAGGTTCTACAAGTCATGGGCAAGTGTCTAGTAGAGTCTTGCGAATCAGTATGATGACGTCCATACCTATGTTCGAGAGACTACAATCAATTTAGCATATACTTCCCATCTTTCTTTCCTTATCATGCGACATTAATTCAGCTTGAAGCGTAACTCTTGAAGTTCCTTCCGCACATTCATATGCGCATGTGAGCGCTCGGTATCAGTTGTGCATTGATGACTTGCAATTCCGTGGACGAGGTGCAAGATGTGATTTCTGTGTGCTGATGATGGGCCAGTCTGGAGGACTTGAGGTTGCGTATTGACTGTAGCTTGAGCACGGGGATTTAGGTTATGTGAGCACGTGCTTTAAGACTTATACGACCGGTAGTGTCCCTATTAGTAAGATTCGTGGCTGGATGGCTGCGTAATGAGTGTGATGTGACTGCGAGATGTTTTCATATGGTTTGAATGTGACGAGAAGAGTTTTCTTGAGATGTAGAAAGGACTATTAGGTGTTTGATTTTTTTCTTGATATGACGTATAGTCTCGAGTTACGAGTGTATTGGAGGGTCTTTCATGTTGTTTAATGAATTATGTTCTCATGCCTTGTTGGTAAGTTCAGACTCAGGAAAATTAAGTGATCGCGTAGTAGTTGTGGCTGTGAAAGGGTATAAAGAGGTGTCAGTTTGAGGCTAAGCAGGTGGGTTATCTCCTGCGAGCTGTCCTGAGGTTAGGTGATCCCTATGTTGTTTTTGTTGAGAGTTCTCCTTTACCAGTGAGTTATATGTGTTGCAACTTGAGTTTGGACCGCTTGTGGAAGTTGGCTTGACTTATATAAGGGTGAATGCGAGAATTGCAGATAATTTGAAGTATTAGATGGTTTGTGTTACATGAGCTTATGAGAGACGTAGTTGAATCTCACTGCGGTATTATGGCAGTAATGGGGTATGGTTATTGTAAGTTATCAGATGTTTTATTCTATAGCTTTGAGCTAGGTGGGGGAGTTTTTTGTCGACAAGTTGATTACACGGTTATGTTTTGTATTGGTTTTGGTTTGAGGTATATTGGTGAATCAGTTATGACTTGCAAAAGTTAAGATCAAGGATGACTCGAGTAAAGTAATTTCTGGGTATAGGTTGTATTACACTCTATAGGTATATGTGAATCATCAAATTATTGATTTGTTATTCACAAAGGATGTAGTGCGCATGGAGTAGGATTCACTCGGTTGATTAGAGGTGTGGATTACTCATTTGGGTGCTGACGTGCTAGTGGGGCACGAATCGTTCGGCTCATTTGGGGTGGTCCAATTGAGGGTTGAGCAGAATGGAGGACTCTCGAAAGGGTTCTAACTGGTTCAAGATTTATGTGTAGCAATTGAGAATTTTTCTGGATTTGTATATGGCTAGGGTATGAGATTTACATTGGATTTGTATATGGCTAGGGTATGAGATTTACATTTTTGTTCCGCGAAGCTTAGTCTATTTCCACCATTTTTAAGCAACCTTGAGAGCTATTGGACGGAATTTGAAGGGGATTTCGACTAGGTGTGATTGGAGGTGAGTTTCTTAACCTAAATACATGAATTAATGGTAGAAATTACATGGAAATTTATGGAAAATCATCAAAAGAGGATAAAGCTAGGGCTTGGAAATTTGGTATTTTAAAGTGGAATTTGAGGCGCCAAATGGACTCCGATTTTGATAAATTTGATACGTATAGACTCGTGGCGAGATGAGGAATCCGGTGATGTTAATTTTCTGATTTTTCGAGAAGTGGGCCTGGGGCTCGGGTTTTGCCCACTTTGTGAATTTCGATATTTTTCGAGTCTTTTCGATTGGGTTATATTCCCTTAGCCTATTGTGACGTATTCGTTGTGATTTTGGCCAGATTCGACGCGCGAGGAGGTTGATTTGGGAGGCAAGGGCATAGCGAGCTAGGACTTTGGCCAGCTTGAGGTGAGTAATGGTTATAAATGGTGTCCTGAGGGTTTGAAACCCTGGATTTGCACAACGTAGTGCTATGTTGAGGTGAGACACACGCTGCATGATGAGCGTGGGGTCCATTACTGCTGGGGATTTGGAATTGGTCCATCCCGATTGATGATTTTACTGTATTTTTGACTGAGACTTAAACTATATCATCATAGTTTGGGCTAGTTTCCATGTTTGGGGCCTTATGCCGACCTGTAGAACCCTTAGGGGTAATTGTACATGATTGACCTCACTTTACTCGTTAAAATCATACCCTCAGTCATGTTTCTAACTGCTTAATCTAATATGAACCGGCTTTGGAATAACTAAACCAAAAGGAGAGTAATATGTGGGCAGGGATCCCTATCTTATCTTAGTATGCCTGAGAGGCTAAGTTTATAGTGACTGAGAGGGGTTGAGACCCCCATAGTGAGGGTATTTTATATGTTATGGATCGGGCTGCACGCCGCAGCAGTATATATTTATAGGGATCGGGCTGCACGCCGCAGCAGTATATTATTGGATCGGGCTGCGCGCTGCAGCAGTACATTTATATGGATCGGACTGCACGCCGCAGTAGTATAGTGCTTGGGCTGTAGGAGCCCCTCCGGAGTCTGCACACCCCCAGTGAGCGCAGTCGACTATTATTATTGGATCGGGCTGCACGCCGCAGCAGTATACTATATGGATCGGGCTGCACGCCGCAGCGGTATAATTATGATTTCGATTATCCTGAGAAGTAAAAGAGTTGAGTACTGGCTTAAAGGATTTTTACCTGATTCTTCATTCAGTTGCTGTTTAAATGTTCTTACTGCTTTGATATAGAACTGCTTAGGGCTTTTTACGAGATTTCTTTCCATCAGTCATTATTTATTGCTATTAATCACTGAGTCGGAGTACTCACTTTACTCCCTGCACCATGTGTGCAGATACAGGTATTTCGGAGGCGTAGTTTGAGCTATTGCTGCTATTCAGATCTCACCGGAGTCATCGAGGTAACTGCATGACGTTCGCAGACCCGATTTCTCCCTCTATCCTCTTTACTTTCAGCATTTTAGATTATCTTTGTTTAGGCTATTCCTCAGACTTGTATTAGAGGCTCTTGACTCGTGACACCAGATCGGTGGGATTTGTAATGATATTTCTTGTTTTCTGCACATTTTATCTACTGTTACAGATTTGTAATCATGTTAATTTGGTACTTAAACTCTGTTAATTGGTAATGAACTCTATATGAGGGATTGAGAGTGTTGAATTGGTCGGGCTTGCCTAGCACTGTGTTGGGCGCCATCACGACCGGGTTGGGGTCGTGACAAGTTGGTATCAGAGCCTAGGTTACTAGGTCTCGCGAGTCATGAGCAGGTTTAGTAGAGTCTCGCGGAGTGGTACGGGGACGCCTGTATTTCTCCTTGAGAGGCTGCAGAACCTTTAGGAAAATTCCACATTCTTGAAATTCTTGTCGTGCGAACTTGTTGATCTGAATACTAAACTTCTCCTTATTCTATTCTCTCACAGATGGTGAGGACACGAGCTACCGGATGTGACGGACGACCACCAGTGCCACCTACTGAGGCCACCAGAGGCCATGGACGCGGTCGTGGTCGTGGCCGAGGCAGAGCAGTGAGGGCAGCACCTATTGATCCACCAGCTGCCCCAGTTCCGGATCAGGCTCCAGCGGCACCGGCTCAGGCACCGGCTGTGCCCATAGTGATTCCTGGCCTTCAGGAGACATTAGCTCAGATCTTGACAGTGTGCACGGGCCTGGCTCAGGTGGTTTCAGCCACCACAGCACCAGCAGTTACTTCACAGGCCGGGGGAGGCAATCAGACCCCCGCTGCTCGCACACCTGAGCAGGTAGCACAGGGACTACAGACTCCAGAGGCACCTCCAGCTCAGCCAGTGGTACTAGTACAGGAGTTCATGGTTCCAGTTATGCCCGAGGACGAGCAGCGTCGCCTCGAGAGGTTTGGTAGACTCCAGCCTCCGACATTTAGTGGTGCTGAGGGCGAGGATGCCCAGGATTTTCTCGACAGATGTCAGCGGATGCTCCGTACAGCGGGGATTCTTGAGTCCAGTGGTGTGGCTTTTACTACCTTTCAGTTTACGGGAGCTGCCTTCACTTGGTGGGAGGCGTATGAGCGGCGTAGGCCGGCTGGTACATCACCTTTGACTTGGCAGGAGTTCTCCACTCTCTTCTTGGAGAAGTATGTACCGCAGTCTCACAGGGAGGAGCTGTGCAGACAGTTTGGGGGCTACGGCAGGGAGATATGACAGTGTCCCGGTATGAGATGAGATTTTAGGAGTTGTCTCGTCATGCAGTTTGGCTGGTTCCGACAGATCGTGAGCGTATCTGGAGGTTTGTTGATGGTCTCACCTACCCTCTTCGTGTTCTTATGACAAGGGAGCAAGTGCTGGGTGCCACATTCGAGGAGGTGGTTGATATAGCCCGAGAGATTGAGTCAGTTCGCCGGCAGGATCGAGATGAGAAGGAGGCCAAGAGGCCTCGAGGTTCTGGTAGTTACAGTGGCGCTCCTTCGAGGGGCCAGTTCCAGCAGGTTCGGGGTCGTTCTTTCAGCCCCGCCCAGTCAGCTCGACCCGAGTACCGGGGAGGATCTTCATGTCGTGGTTATCAGGGTTCTCAGCAGAGTCAGCCATCTTTTAGCGTTCTTCCAGCACAGAGTTCGTATCGTGCTCCATCTGCTCAAGGTTCTTCCAGGCCGAGTGCATCAGCTAGTCACTCCGGCGCGAGGGGTTCCCTTCAGTCCCAGTTCCCAGCACCCGGGAGTTGCTATGAGTGTAGAGAGTTCGGGGATATGCGGAGGGAGTGTCCTCGTCGTGCTGCTAGCTCATCTCAGCAGAGAGGTCAGCCCTCATCTTCTGGTCCAGTTTCTTCAGCACCCGCCCCGCTAGCTAGGGGTGAGGGTCAGGCAGCCAGGGGTCGCCCCAGGGGTGGAGGTCGAACTAGAGGTGGTCAGGCTCGTTTTTATGCTCTTCAGGGCAGGACAGATGCTATTGCTTCGGATGCTGTTATTACAGGTATTATTTCAGTCTACCACAGGGATGCCTCAGTTTTATTTGATCCCGATTCCACCTATTCCTATGTGTCTTCATATTTTGCTCATCATTTGGGTACGACCCGAGGGTGTCTTGCTTTACCTGTTCATGTATCTACCCCGGTGGGCGATACGATTGTTGTAGACCATATATACCGGTCATGTTTGATTACTATTGGGGGTTTGGAGACCCGAGTTGATCTGTTGCTATTGAGCATGGTATATTTTGATGTTATTTTGGGCATGGACAGGTTATCTCCATGTCATGCTATTCTAAACTGTCATGCTAAGACAGTCACTCTGGCTATACCGGGTGTACCGAGGATCGAGTGGCGTGGCGTGACTGACTATGTCCCTAATAGGGTGATTTCATTCCTAAAGGCCCAGCGTATGATTGGGAAGGGTTGCCTTTCCTATTTGGCATTCGTGAGAGATGTTGGAGCCGAGACTCCTAGCATTGATTTTGTCCCGTTTGTGAGGGAGTTTCTAGATGTGTTTCCTGCAGACCTGCCAGGCATGCCGCTGGACAGGGACATTGATTTTGGTATTGACCTGGTGCCGGGCACTCGGCCCATTTCCATTCCACCATATCATATGGCACCAGCAGAGTTGAAGGAACTAAAGCATCAGCTTCAGGAACTCCTAGATAAGGGGTTCATTCGGCCTAGTGTGTCACCGTGGGGTGCACCGGTTCTATTTGTGAAGAAGAAGGATGGCACTATGAGAATGTGCATTGACTACAGGCAATTGAACAAAGTAACAGTGAAGAACAAGTATCCCCTGCCTCGCATTGATGATTTATTTGACCAGCTTCAGGGAGCGAGGGTGTTCTCCAAGATTGATCTCCGTTCGGGCTATCACCAATTGAAGATCAGGGATTCTGATATTATGAAGACTGCTTTCAGGACTAGATATGGGCACTATGAGTTTCTTGTGATGTCTTTTGGGCTGACTAATGCCCCAGCAGCGTTCATGCATTTGATGAACAGTGTATTTCAGCCTTATCTGGACTCGTTCGTTATTGTTTTTATTGATGATATTCTGGTGTACTCGCGTAGTCAGGAGGAGCACGCGCAGCATTTGCGAGTTGTATTGCAGAGATTGAGGGAGGAGAAGCTTTATGCAAAGTTCTCCAAGTGTGAGTTTTGGCTCAGTTCAGTGGCTTTCCTGGGGCACGTGGTGTCCAGCGAGGGTATTCAGGTCGACCCGAAGAAGGTAGAGGCGGTGCAGAGTTGGCCTAGACCGACCTCAGCCACATAGATTCGCAGTTTCCTTGGTTTGGCAGGTTATTATCGCCGGTTTGTTCAGGGATTTGCCTCTATTGCATCGCCCTTGACCAAGTTGACTCAGAAGGGGGCTCCATTTGTATGGTCGGACGAGTGCGAGGAGAGCTTTTAGAAGCTCAAGATAGCTTTGACCATAGCTCCAGTATTGGTTTTGCCATCGGCTTCAGGTTCTTACACTGTATATTGTGATGCTTCGAGAGTTGGGATCGGGTGTGTGTTGATGCAGGAGGGTAGATTTATTGCTTATGCTTCTCGTCAGTTGAAGCCCCACGAGAAGAACTACCCTGTTCATGATTTGGAGTTGGCTGCTATAGTTCATGCTTTGAAGATTTGGAGGCACTACTTGTATGGCGTATCTTGTGAGGTATTCACCGATCATTGCAGTCTTCAGCATTTGTTCAAGCAAAAGGATCTTAATTTGAGGTAGCGGAGGTGGCTAGAGTTACTCAAGGACTATGATATTACCATTCTGTATCACCCGGGGAAGGCCAATGTGGTGGCCGATGCTTTGAGCCGGAAGGCGGTTAGTATGGGGAGTTTGGCGTACATTCCAGTTAGGAAGAGACCCTTTGCAGTGGACGTTCAGGCTTTGGCCAATCGGATGGTGAGATTAGATATTTCAGAGCCTAGTCGGGTGTTTGCTTGTGTGGTTTCTCGGTCTTCCTTGTATGACCGCATCAGAGAGCCAGTATGACGATCCGCATTTGCTTGTCCTTAGGGACAGGGTTCAGCATGATGATGCCAGGGATGTGACTATTGATGATGATGGCGTGTTGAGGATGCAAGGCCGGATTTGCGTGTCCAATGTGGATGGGCTTCGAGAGATGATATTGGAGGAGGCCCACAGCTCGCGGTATTCCATCCATCCGAGTGCCGCGAAGATGTATCAGGATTTGAGGCAGCACTATTGGTGGAGAAGGATGAAGAAGGATATAGTAGGGTTTGTGGCTCGGTGTCTCAACTGTCAGCAGGTAAAGTACGAGCATCAGAGGCCGGGCGGCGTACTTCAGCGGATGATTATTCCTGAGTGGAAGTGGGAGAGGATTACTATGGATTTTGTGAGTGGTCTCCCTCTGACTCTGAAGAAGTTCAATTCGATTTGGGTGATTGTGGATCGGCTAACCAAGTCCGCGCACTTCATTCCAGTATGTACTACTTATTCTTCGGAGCGGTTGGCAGGGATCTTTATCTGGGAGATTGTCCGATTGCATGGGGTTCCAGTGTCTATTATCTCAGATAGGGGTACTCAGTTCACATCTCATTTCTGGAGGATATTTCAGCGAGTGTTGGGTACGCAGGTAGAGTTGAGCACAGCATTTCATCCTCAGACAGACGGGCAGTCCGAACGCACAATTCAGATATTGGAGGACATGTTGCGTGCCTGTGTTATTGATTTTGGAGGTTCTTGGGACTTGTTTTTGCCGCTTGCAGAGTTTGCCTACAACAACAGTTATCAATCGAGTATTCAGATGGCTCCATATGAGGCGTTGTATAGGAGGCGGTGTAGATCTCCTGTTGGTTGGTTTGAGCCCGGTGAGGCTAGGCTATTGGGGACAGAGATGGTTCTGGATGCCTTAGAGAAGGTGAAGCTGATTCAGGAGAGGCTTCGTACAGCACAGTGGCGTTAGAAGAGTTATGCGGACCGGAAGGTTCGAGATGTGTCTTATATGGTCGGTGAGAAGGTCTTGCTGAAGGTTTCACCCATGAAGGGTGTTATGCGGTTTGGGAAGAAAGGGAAGCTGAGTCCGCGATTTATTGGACCTTTTGAGGTACTTAGGAGGATTAGGGAGGTGGCTTATGAGCTTGCTTTGCCACCCAGCTTGTCAGGCATGCATCCGGTATTTCATGTTTCTATGCTCCGGAAGTATGTTGGGGACCCGTCTCATGTATTGGATTTTAGCACTGTTCAGTTGGATGATGATTTGACCTATGATGTGGAGCCAGTGGCTATTTTGGGTCGTCAGGTTTGGAAGTTGAGATCAAAGGATATAGCTTCGGTAAAGGTGCAGTGGAGAGGTCGGCCCGTGAAGGAGGCTACTTGGGAGACCGAGCGAGAGATGCGGAGCAGATATCCTCAGTTGTTTGAGACTTCAGGTATGTTTCTTGACTCACTCGAGGACGAGTGTTTGTTTTAGTTGGGGAGGATGTGATGACCCGGCCCGTCGTCACGTGAGTTACAGCCCCGTTTTCCCCATTTTCTGCTTCATTATGTCTTATTACAAGAGTCTCGGGTGAATGAGTCGATTCGGATTGGTTTTGGATGGAAATGAGACACTTAGTCTCTTTAAGGAAGGCTTGTTTTGGAAAAGTCAATCGGATGTTGACCTATGAGTTAGAGGGCTCAGATGTGGTTTCAGCTGATTTGGTTAGCATCGGGGGTTGATTTGTGACTTAGGACTGTGATCGGAATTTATTTTGGAGGTCCGGTGTAGAATTAGGCTTGAATTGGCGAAGTTAGTATTTTGGCGAATTCCGGTTGATAGGTGAGATTTTGATCCGAGGGTCGGAATGGAATTCCGAGAGTTGCTGTAGCTTCGTTAGGTGATTTTGAATGAGTGTGCAAAATTTCAGGTTATTCGGGGGTGTTTTGGTCGGGTTTTTGATCAAATGCGTAATTCGGAAGTTTTGAGAAACTTAGGCTTGAATTTGATGTAATTTGGTGGTTTTGGTGTTAATTGTGGTGTTTTGACGATTGGAGCAAGATTGAATCATGTTTTAGGATGGGTTGGCACTTTTGGTTGAGGTCCCGGGGGCCTCGGGGTGATTTTGGATGGCTAACGGGATGAAATTTGGAGTTGGGAGATTGCTGAAGGCACCTGGTATCTGGTATTTCCGCATCTGCGGAAAAGGAACCGCAGATGCGGCAGCGCAGGTGCGGAAGAAAGACCGCAAATGCGGTCAATGGCCTGGAAGGGAGAAACAGCAGATGCAGAAAGGAAACCGCATCTGCGAGGCCGCAGATGCGGTAGGCGTGTCGCAGGTGCGAAAAGGGAATGTCAGGTGTTTCCGCAGAAGCGGAAGATTATCCGCATGTGCGGGGTCCGCAAATGCGGAAGGGTGACCACAGAAGCGGTCTTAGCTTTTAAATGAGGTTCCGCAGAAGCGGAAAATAACCGCAGAAGCGTAGTCGCGGATGCGGAAAAGGGACCGCAGGTGCGAGAATCCCTGTTATCAGAAGGGTTTTAATGCTCATTTTTGTTCCGCGAAGCTTAGTCTATTTCCACCATTTTTAAGCAACCTTGAGAGCTATTGGACGGAATTTGAAGGGGATTTCAACTAGGTGTGATTGGAGGTGAGTTTCTTAACCTAAATACATGGATTAATGGTAGAAATTACATGGGAATTTGTGGAAAAATCATCAAAAGAGGGTAAAGCTAGGGCTTGGAAATTTGGTATTTTAAAGTGGAATTTGAGGGGTCAAATGGACTCCGATTTTGGTAAATTTGATATGTATAGACTCGTGGCGAGATGAGGAATTCGGTGATGTTAATTTTCTGATTTTTCGAGAAGTGGGCCCGGCGCTCGGGTTTTGCCAACTTCGTGAATTTCGATACTTTTCGAGTCTTTTCGATTGGGTTATATTCCCTTAGCCTATTGTAACGTANTTTTAACAACGTGCAGCGAAAAGGAGAGAAGGCTCCCTCTTTTGCCCATACAATGAAAAAAGATTATTTTAGTATTTCACAGAAGAACATACCACTATCACCTTACTTCTGAAATAATCACATCGGATATAACTTATGGAACTTATTTTTCATACTCCACTAGGGAAGTCATTTTCTTGATTTAAGTATATTTTTCTCCATATCAAACTCCTTAAGTTCGTCGGGAATAAAATTTTCTGACATGTTAAATAATACTTATGTGTTAAAAAATAAATTTCCAAAAGACTATTTCCATATCCGACTATTATCAAACCTTTTATATTAGTATTTGTTTAATGTACAATAACCATGTGCTTTTATTTATTCTCATAATTCAATAATAAATATGTGCAGCGGAAAACTATAATCAGTAACCATGTGTTTTGATATATTTGTATTGGGAAAAATTATATTTATATGTAAAGGTGACGTGTCAAGACACGTGGATTGGTCAAATGGTCAAAGAATTGCAATTAGCTAAGAGTCATGAGTTACAACAGATACGAACAAAGAAAGAGGAAGAGGCACGGGACATCAGACAAGTAACACGGCTCCCGTACCTATTTAAGTCAGTTATATCCGAGAATCAGAAGAAATGAATCTGACAATAGAAAAGAGTGCAGATACGCATTTAATGAGCATTAAATGCTGAATACGTTAGAAAATATGTTGTGAATGTAATGATTGTGTAACGTAGCATTCAATGTCTTTAATTACTCATAATAGCCTCATTATGATTTGACCAAAACGTATAATCTCAAAGGTACCTATAAAAAGGAGATATATGATCAGTTGTAAACACACGAAAAATCATCTGAATATACTTTGGTTTATTTGCTTTATTACATTCTGGCTATTCAAATTATTCTCTTTTATATATTATTGCGATTATCAGTAACCCGTGTTCTTCTAAAATACAGCTTTAATCAAAATTCTATTTTTTGGTTAAACAAATTGGTTCTGTTACCGGGAATCTGATAATCCATTTTATTTTAGCCTAACTTCCCTTGTTGAGTCAACCATGTCGAACAACAATGATAACATTCAGGGAAACCAAAAAAATCAAACAACCCAGCAACTTCAGGGAGATCCACAGAACAATAACGTACTGATTACTTCTCCACAAGGCTCTCTACGGCGGTCTTGTAAAGGCACTCCTGATGGGTCTCATACAGATGGACAAGCTCAATTCGAGAATGTTGAAACTGTGGATGAGGCTTTACAAAAACTTATTGCTTCTCAAGTCAATAAAGCTCTTCAGGCTTTTGTTAGCCAATTACCTGCTGCACCACCTACACCCACACCAAATAACAACACTCTAGAGAACCCTCGTTCCGGACTCGTTAATTCAGGTAGTGGTGGAACCCCCAGCGAATCACAGGAGGAAGAACCAGGTAATTTAGTTAATTCTAATTTACACAATTTAGTACTAACATTGCAGAAACACCTCAAGGAGCAAAATGATCGCATAGAGCAAATACTCAGGGTGCCACCAGTGATCAAAGGGGTAGATATGGATAAATATTCACAACAACACTGGAAGCCAAGTGCTGCTCCCCTTCCAATCCCAAAGAAATTCAAAATGCCTGAGATGCCAAAATACGATGGAAGAACAGACCCGCCAGACCACGTGACTGCGTTCACAGCAGGCGTAAAAGGCAATGATTTGACTAAGCAGGAGATCGAATCCGTATTAGTCAAAAAATTTGGTGAAACACTCACTAAAGGTGCACTAACATGGTATTCTCTTTTACCCGAAAATTCTATAAATTCTTTTGCTGAGCTTGCAGATTCTTTCATCAAAGCACACTCGGGAGCCCAAAAAGTCGAAAAAAGAATGGAAGATATTTTCAAGATCAAACAAGGGGACTCAGAATTGCTTAGGGAATTTGTGGACAGATTTCAGCGTGAAAGAATGACATTGCCACGTGTACCGGATAACTGGGCAGCTATAGCATTCACGAGCAATTTGAATGGAAAAAGCTCAGAAGCTACGAGGCGACTCAAGGAAAGCCTTCGAGAATTCCCAGCTACAACATGGAATGATGTTTACAATCATTATAGCATAAAATTGAGGATTGAAGAAGATATTATTTCACGACATCAAAAAGAAGAAAAGGTAAGCTCAAGACAGGCTGAAAACGAAAAAAGGTCCGGTAAAAACAGGTACGAGCCATACATGGGACTTGCGGGAAGAGACTCACGGTCAAAACAGGATAATCAGAGGTGCGATCACAGATCAAGGAATAGAGAGTCAGGCTCATCATCAAGATTTGGGAGTGATCGAAGCGCACGTGAGCCACGAGACAATGATGGAGGTCTAAAGGCAAGGTTTGGCGGTTATAATTTCAACGTGAGCACTTCTGAACTCGTGTTAGTTTTAAGAAGTATGGGAGATATGGTACGGTGGCCCAAGGAAATGAGATCAAATCCAAACAGACGAAACCCTGATCATTGGTGCGAATTTCATAACGATCATGGGCATAAAACAGCAGATTGCAGGTTTTTGCAGGGTGAAGTTGATCATTTGTTAAAACAAGGATATCTCACTGAGTTATTTAGTGAGAAAGGTAAACAAGCATACATGAAGAACATGCAGGAGCCTCCAAAACCACCTTCTCCCAAGAGAACTGTCAACGTTATAAGTGGGGGTGAAGACATCAATGGTATATCATATACTGCAGCTAACAAAATTTCCAAAGTAACAATTACCCAAGGGAAACGGGTGCGGCATATTTTAGAGGAAGACAACATTACATTCAATGATGCAGATGCAGATGCAGATGGCGTGTTAACCCCTCATAACGATGCACTAGTAATATCTTTAATTGTATACGATACTAATGTGAAACGAGTTTTGATTGATCAAGGCAGTTCTGTAAACATTATTCTATTAAGAGTATTACGTGAGATGCAAGCTGAAGATAAAGTAATACCAAAGGCACATAATCTATCTAGGTTTGATAATTCTAGCATCGTCACGAAAGGAGAGGTAACACTCACCACATTCGCTGAAGGAGTCGTCAAAGATACAAAGTTCCAAGTAGTAGACATGGAAATGGCTTACAATATGATCCTGGGGAGACCATGGATCCACGAAATGGATGTTGTTCCTTCAACCTTGCATCAAGTCATTAAATTTCCAGCGCCATGGGGAATCTGTCAAATCAGGGGAGATCAACAGACATCCAGGAGCATCAACTCCGTGGCAGATTCAAGTACGAAGGGTGAAGAAAAATAACAATTACAGAATCCAGTTGAGGATAACATAGCGTCAACCTCAACTGAACAAGAGCAAAC
This sequence comes from Nicotiana attenuata, assembly GCF_001879085.1. Lineage (NCBI taxonomy): Eukaryota > Viridiplantae > Streptophyta > Magnoliopsida > Solanales > Solanaceae > Nicotiana > Nicotiana attenuata. The sequence goes on from NW_017673773.1 coordinate 70,056, forward strand.
AGATGTAGATTCAAGGCCCGATTCCATTCAAGAACCAGAAGAAAATGAAAACATCAAAACGACGATAGAAGAGCTGGAGGCTGTGGTTTTGTTTATACACTGGCCAGAGAGAAAAGTGTATATAGGAGCCAATCTTAGCCCGGATATGAAACGTAAGTTGATTGAATTTTAAAAAGCTAACGCGGACTGTTTTTTTTGGCCCCATTCTGACATGACAGGGATACCACCGGAGGTGATAACTCATAAACTAAATGAAGATCCATCAAATCCCCCAGTCAAGCAAAAGAAAAGAAAGCAAGGAACTTTCAAGAATCAGGTGATTCAAGAAGAAGTCCAAAAATTGCTAAAAATTGGTTCTATTCGTGAGGTAAAGTATCCTAACTGGTTAGCTAACACTATTGTAGTTCCAAAGAAGAGCGCTAAGTGGCGGGTTTGCGTAGATTACACAGATCTTAATAAAGCCTGCCCTAAAGATTCTTTTCCACTGCCACACATAGATCAATTGATTGATGCAACTGCAGGTCATGAACTATTAAGTTGTTTAGATGCATATTCAGGGTATAATCAGATTAAAATGGATCCAGGAGATGAAGAAAAAACTTCCTTCATAACAGACAGGGGGACTTACTGTTATAAAGTAATGCCCTTTGGTCTAAAGAATGCAGGCGCAACGTATCAGAGGTTAGTTACCAAAATATTCCAAGAGCATTTAGGTAAGACTATGGAGGTATACATAGATAACATGCTTGTTAAAACTCAGTATTCAAAAGATCATATATCACATCTATCTGAAACGTTTAAGATTTTGCGAAAATTTAATATGAAGTTAAACCCCGAAAAATGTGCATTTGGAGTTGCGTCTGGTAAATTTTTGGGTTTTCTTGTTTCTAACCGTGGTATTGAGGTGAATCCTGCACAGATTAAGGCCATTGAGGAAATCCCTGATATACTTTCGAGCAAAAAAGAAGTTCAAAGGTTAACAGGGAGGATTGCAGCCTTGGGAAGATTCATTTCTAAATCATCAAAGAAATATTTTAAATTCTTCTCAACCCTTAAAAAGCAGGAACATTTCGAATGGAATGAGGAATGTCAACAGGCACTCAGGGATTTGAAAGCATACTTATCAAATCCACCTTTTCTAGCAAAACCAAGGGTTGGGGAAAGACTGCTCATTTACCTTGTTGTTTCATAAGTAGCGGTAAGTGCTGTTTTGGTTCGAGAAGAACAAGGTAAGCAATCCTCTATCTATTATGTTAGTAAATCTCTGTTAGATGCGGAAACACGCTATCCTCAATTAGAAAATCTTGCACTTGCATTAATCATGGCATCTAGGAAATTAAGACCTTAATTTCAGTGTCATCCAATTGTAGTAGTAACTGCCTACCATTTACGTAATATATTACATAAGCATGAGTTATCATGTCACGACCCAAAATTCCACCATAAATGTTGTGATGGCACTTAGTCTCTAAGACTAAGCCGTTTATAATAACAATTCAAGTCTTTTTTTTTATTCTATAAATAATCGAAACCAACTGCGAAAATAAAGATACAACCTCCCAAGACTGGTAGTACTGAGTCACGAACTCTAACTGAATACATGAAATGATCTGAAGGAAATTAAATATACACTACTGCTTGAATAATAATTGACAGTACGATAAAAGGGAAAGACTCCAAGGGACTGCGACGACCAAGTAGCTCTACCCTGAATCCTTGCGATCACCCTCTAACTCTGTCCGAGTCCTATATCCCCAATACTTGGCTCTGTAAAAAAATGTACAGAAGTGTAGTATGAGTACACCACAGCGGTACCCAGTAAGTATCAAGACTAACCTCGGTGGAGTAGTGACGAGGTATAGTCAAGACACTCACTAATCTAACAACCTGTAGCATACAAAAGTAATAGGAAACAAATAACGATGATGGAAATAATAATCAACCAGTGATATAAACAGCAGGGCAACACGAATACCATATATATTGCTCAACTAATAATGAATACAAGTGCAATCAATTAATCAAGTCCTTCAAATATAAATCTTTCGCCTATACATCTTTCAAATTATAATCTTAGGATATAATACTTCCCAATAAATATATTTTGAATATACTTCCTTCAAATAAACTTCTTGCGTACATAGTTCTCTCAAATAAATATCTTTCGGATATAATTATTTCAAATAGACATCTTTCGAATATAATTCTTTCAAATAAAAGTCACCATGTGACACCTTATTTCATAATCATAAAATACGGGTCTCAACCCACTTTCATATTTCCACGGTACCTCGTGCCAATTTCTCTATCACAACCGCACTTACAACTCACGTGCCAATATCACTTTAACTATATAATCACAACACCTCGTGCCCATATTTCATATCATAACTGCACGGACAATTCACGTGCCAATAATAAATTCATCATATTTTCCCGGCACTTCGTGCTCGTATCATAATCCGCCTGACAATATTCACAGGCTCATAACTTCAACATATGTCCAATTATTATCAAATTTACTGGATTTATAAAACAAATTGCACATTATATATAAAAGAAATCACCAAGAAATCACAACATCACATAAAGTCACCAACACAATATCCTCACATCACCACATATCATCCCTGACAATAGCCACCCTTATCTCTCCTATAGCCACACTTATCGCTCCTAGAATAGCCTCCCTTATCGCTCCGTTTAATAGCCACCCTTATCGCTCCGCCCAGACAATATCCCAACACATAACCACAGTGAAATGCCACCCTTATACCCACATAATATCAACAATGGAATGCCACCCTTATCCGCCGCATAACAGTGACCAAATCACACAACATTTTACACAGAATATTATCACAACAACACAACACAACAATTCATATCGCGAATTGCCCATAGGCCACAACCAATTCCAGAGATACAACAAAATCAATTAATTTCACCACAAAAAGCCCATGGCCCCACACAACGTTGATAAAACCACAAAACAACAACAAGGATGGAAAATAATTCATCATAGGACAACACCTTCTTTAATTCATATTTTCGATAATTACATTAATGCCTTTTCTTAACTTATTTAATTAATTATTTACAAATAGAAAATGCATAATAAAATTATTTCCAGGAAATATCAAATCAACAAACACATGGAATTCACATAAATATCTAAGTGGCAATCACACCAAATTATTATATTAATACGAAATCGACAAACAAATAATAAAGCATGACAATCAAGGATTTACTAAGTTTTCACAATTTTTCAATTTAATACTTAAGGGTGTCTACAATTTTCAGCGGACATAATTTGCACATATAAATCAAGTACGTACTCGTCACCTCGCGTATATGATTTTTCATTCAAACAATTTCCACATAAGACTCAATGCCTAAGGGAAAATTCCCCCACACAAGGTTAGGCAAGATACTTACCTTTTATGAAGTTAGTCCGATATTCCAAAATTGCCTCCTTGCTTGAATCAACCTTCGGACAGCTCTCCGATCTATCAAAATTAATTGTATAACTTCATTAGAATTCATCGGAAACAATTCCGGATAATATAACGTCGACTTAAAAATTTAATTCTAAAAAGTCAACCCGGGACCCGCCTCTCGGAACCCGACATATTTTCACGAAATCCTAACACCCATTCCGATACGAGTTCAACCATACCAATTTTATCAAATTCCGATAACAACTCGACCTCCAAATCTTAAATTTTCGATTTAGGAAGATTTTGCAAAAATCTTGATTTCTTCCATCTAAATCCGTATTAAATGATAAAAATAACCATGGATTTATGAAATACAAACATATTCGAGTATAGGACACTTACTTGAGTCGAAATCGTGAAGAACACCTCAAAATCGCCCAACAACCGAGCTCCAAAAATTCCCAAAACGAGATGAAAAGTCACTGATTTTCGATGCCTTATGTTTCTGTCATTTCCGCTTCTGCGTACTGAATTGTGCACCTGCGGAGTGGCTTCTGCGACTCAAAAGCTCGCTACTGCGATCCGTAATGCCCAGGCCAAGCTCGCACCTGCGACACTACTTCAAATTTTGCACGAAAGTCACAAATGATGTAACGGAGCTGTTTCAATTTTCGGAATCAAAATACGACCTCGTTATCAAAATTTCAACCTTCTGTCGAAATTTTCCAAAATCTCATATTTTCCAACTTTCGCCAAAATGCGTCGAATTGTCCTACGGACTTCCAAATCCAAATCCGAACATACGCCTAAGTCCGAAATCACCATACTAAGCTATTGACATCATCAAATTTCCATTCCGATGTCGTTTGCTCAAAAGTCACCTCTCCGGTCAACTCTTTCTATTTAAACTTCAAAATGGGAATTTTTCTTTAAATTTAATTCCGACTCTTCCGAAAACTAAACTCGACCACACACACGAGTCATAATACATATTACGAAGATGCTCGAGACCTTTAGTCGTTGAACGAGGCGTAAATTCTTAAAATAACAAGTCGGGTCGTTACATCCTCCCCCTCTTAAAATATATGTTCGTCCTCGAACGTGCCAAGAATTATTCTGAGGACTTCAATTTATTGAGTGCATCATTTCACACATACTCATGGGTGATTCTATGCCACCAATAATTTAACATGGGCGCGACACCATCTCCATCGAGATTATTTCTTTTATCCTCATTTACAATCTTTAAAGCCAATTTCTTACACTTCAATTAATCTCAAAAGGGCTGATCTTTTATATTAACACATTGTGCTAGTCTCAACCGACTATAGAAATTCCGTGCCTACACACACATTATACGTATGCCCATAATCACTTCTCTAGTCATGGTAACTGTTCATAATTAATTCCAACATCCTCAATTAATTTCATATTAATCAAAATCTTGTTTCACCTTTTCACAACACTGACAGCAACACGCAAGGCATGAAGACCTCATAATTATTTATCCAAACTAATGAATCGCATTTAATACCACCTCGACATTCACCCTATAGGTTAAAACTCAATATTTACAACACAATTATGCTAGACATGCACATAAACACATAAAACAATTATCAAATAAGCCTAGCAGGCATGACTATAGTACAATTTAAATTTCACAAAGAGAGAATTTAAACTCATAATTCTTCACCACAAGGACCTCGTCCTTATATAACTTCCACCACGTCATGTAGTCTAGTTTAGATATTTCACATCATATAAAAATGCGAGGATCTCGCCCTCAACTCTAAATCACAAGTATTTTGCACATTGTGCCAACTGAAATTTTCCATTTCCTTTCTTTCTTCTTTTTTTTGTTTTAATAAATTCCGTAAACAATTTTCACAACACATAATGAACCCCCATACAGATAGGGCATAAAATTCATAAAATTCAAATCAATTATTCCAAAAATCACATCAAAACCTACTGTAGTGAGTAATAAAAAGTCACTTTTGGACTCATAGCCCTCAATAGTGTACAAAATAATACACACTGGCTAACATCATCAAATCTCCCAATAGGGATAAGAATATAAGTGGGTCACAAAATTACGATGCTCACCCATAAGTGGAGCATAATAGGAGGACTCGCCTCAATATTCAGAACCAAATCAAATTCAGGAAAATTATCCTTTTATAACAATTCGAGGTCATACCTGTAACGACGCCATAGCAAATATATCAACGGAATGGGCCTCCCCCTCTAGGGCGCCCTCTACTCGCCTGTCCTCCACCCTTAACTGGCTGTGCACGTGGGGTAGTAATTGCATTGGGGCCCGTAGCCTGAGTGTTTTGATGAAATCCACCTTTCCCAAGTCTGGGACAATCTCTCATGATGTGCCTAGTATCACCACATTCATAACAACCTCTCTGAGGTCGTGGCTGCTCGTACTGAGTCTGTGCCGGATAACTGGAATAACCACTGTAAGAACCTCGTGCCATTGGTGCACTATTAAAATTTACTGGAGCACCCCGAGTACTCTGATGAGCGAACTAAGCTGACCGACTGCTAGAGCCTCCACCATAATGGTTCATAGCTGAAGAGTAAAATCCACTGAACCCTCCAGTGCTTCGAGACCTTTTGGTCTCCTTATACTCCTTTTCCTCAGCTAATACCCCCTCGATTCTCCTTGCAATCTCCACTACTTGCTGAAATGGAGTATCAGTTTGCAACTCTCGAGCCATGCATATTTTAATATCATAATCGAGTCCCTCAATGAATCTGCGGACCCGCTCTTTGACGGTAGGAACCAAAGTAGGTGCTCGATGAGCTAACTCACTGAACCTGATGGCATATTCTGACACTGTCATGGTGCCCTGACGTCACTGTTCAAACTCTGTGCGCCACGTATCTCAAAGAGTCTCAGGAACAAACTCTTTCAAAAAAAATTTCGAAAATTGAGCCCAAGTTGGTGGTATTGCATCGGCTGGTCTACCTTCTTCATAGACTTGCCACCACTGATACGCTGCTCCTGACAGCTGAAATGTAGTAAAGGCGACTCCGCTCACTTCCACAATACCCATGATGAGGAGAATACGGTGACACTTTTCTAGAAATCCCTGAGCGTCCTCTATAGCTGTGCCACTAAAAGTAGGTGGGTCATACCTCTTAAATCTCTCAAGTCTCTTTTATTCTTCTTCTGATGCTCCTGGCCTGACCTCAGGTTGAACCGGAACGATAAGCTGTACCGGTACTACACCCGGAACTTGACCAATGTGAACCTGCTGCTTTGGAGTACGGGCTGTAGGAGTCTGAGCTACTCCTCCTGTCTGTGAAATATTTGGTGAAATAGAGATCAGTCCCGCCTGAGTTAATGTACCAATCATGTTTAGGAATTGTGCTAAAGTCTCCTGAAGTCCAGGGGTAACCACAGGTGTTTCTGGTACATGGCCTCCAACTGGAGCTATTGGCGGCTCCTCAACTGCTGCTCTGACAGGTGTTCTAGTTGGGACATGTGCCCTTCCTCGGCCTCTACCTCGGCCCCGACCTCTTGCGTCCCTAGCAGTATGCGCGGGTGTTTGCTCTATTGACCCGATAGCACGTGNTGAACCTAAAGCTCTGATACCAACTTGTCACGACCCAAAATCCCACCATAAATGTCGTGATGGCACTTAGTCTCTAAGACTAAGTAAGCCGTTTATAATAACAATTCAAGTCTTTTTTTTTTATTCTATAAATAATTGAAACCAACAGCGAAAATAAAGATACAACCTCCCAAGACTGGTAATACTGAGTCACGAACTCTAACTGAATACATGAAATGATCTGAAGGAAATTAAATATATACTACTGCTCGAATAATAATTGACAGTACGATAAAAGGGAAAGACTCCTAGGGACTGCAACGACCAAGTAGCTCTACCCTGAATCCTTGCGACCACCCTCTAACTCTGTCCGAATCCTATATCCCCAATACTTGGCTCTGTACATAAAAAAAAGTACAGAAGTGTAGTATGAGTGCACCACAGCGGTACCCAGTAAGTATCAAGACTAACCTCGGTGGAGTAGTGACGAGGTACAGTCAAGACACTCACTAATCTAACAACCTGTGCAATATAGCATACAAAAGTAATACGAAACAAATAACAATGATGGCAACAATAATCAGCCAGTGATATAAACAGCAGGGCAACAAGAACACCATAAATATTGCTCAACTAATAGTGAATACAAGTGCAATCAATTAATCAAGTCGTTCAAATATAAATCTTTCGCCTATACATCTTTCAAATTATAATCTTAGGATATAATACTTCCCAATAAATATATTTTGAATATACTTCCTCCAAATAAACATCTTGCGTACATAGTTCTTTCAAATAAATATCTTTCGGATATAATTCTTTCAAATAGACATCTTTCGAATATAATTCTTTCAAATAAAAGTCACCATGTGACACCTTATTTCATAATCATAAAATACGGGTCTCAACCCACTTTCATATTTCCACGGTACCTCGTGCCAATTTCTCTATCACAACCGCACTTACAACTCACGTGCCAATATCACTTTAACTATATAATCACGGCACCTCGTGCCCATATTTCATATCATAACTGGACGGACAATTCACGTGCCAATAATAAATTCATCGTATTTTTCCGGCACTTCGTGCTCGTATCATAATCCGCCTGACAATATTCACAGGCTCATAACTTCAACATATGTCCAATTATTATCAAATTTACTGGATTTATAAAACAAATTGCACATTATATATAAAAAAAATCACCAAGAAATCACAACATCACATAAAGTCACCAACAGAATATCCTCACATCACCACATATCATCCCTGACAATAGCCACCCTTATCTCTCCTATAGCCACCCTTATCGCTCCTATGATAGCCTCCCATATCGCTCCGTTTAATAGCCACCCTTATCGTTCCGCCCAGACAATATCCCAACACATAACCACAGTGAAATGCCACCCTTATAGCCACATAATATCAACAATGGAATTCCACCCTTATCCACCGCACAACAGTGACCAAATCACACAACATTTTACACGGAATATTATCATAACAACACAACACAAAAATTCATATCGCAAATTGCACATAGGCCACAACCAATTCCAGAGATACAACAAAATCATTTAATTTCACCACAAAAAGCCCAAGGCCCCACACAACGTCTATAAAACCTCAAAACAACAACAAGGATGCAAAATAATTCATCATAGGACAACACCTTCTTTAATTCATATTTTCGATAATTACATTAATGCCTTTTCTTCACTTATTTAATTAATTATTTACAAATAGAAAATCTATAATAAAATTATTTCCAGGAATTATCAAATCAAAAAACACATGGAATTCACATAAATATCTAAGTGGCAATCACACCAAATTATTATATTAATACGAAATTGACTAACAAATAATAAAGCATGACAATCAAGGATTTCCTAAGTTTTCACAATTTTTCAATTTAATACTTAAGGGTGTCTACACTTTTCAGCGGACATAATTTGCACATATAAATCAAGTACGTACTCGTCACCTCGCGTACATGATTTTTCATTCAAACAATTTCCACATAAGACTCAATGCCTAAGGGAAAATTCCCCCACACAAGGTTAGGCAAGATACTTACCTTTTATGAAGCTAGTCCGATATTCCAAAATTGCCTCCTTGCTTGAATCAACCTTCGGATAGCTCTCCGATCTATCAAAATTAATTGTATAACTTCATTAGAATTCATCGGAAACAATTCCGGATAATATAACGTCGACTTAAAAATTTAATTCTCAAAAGTCAACCAAAAGTCAACCCGGGACCCGCCTCTCGGAACCCGACATATTTTCACGAAATCCGAACACCCATTCCGATACGAGTTCAACCATACCAATTTTATCAAATTCCGATAACAACTCGACCTCCAAATCTTAAATTTTCGTTTTTGGAAGATTTTGCAAAAATCTTGATTTCTTCTATCTAAATCCGTATTGAATGATAAAAATAACCATGGATTTATGAAATACAAACATATTCGAGTATAGGACACTTACTTGAGTCGAAATCGTGAAGAACACTTCAAAATCGCCCAACAACCGAGCTCCAAAAATTCCCAAAACGAAATGAAATGTCACTGATTTTCGATGCCTTATGTTTCTGTCATTTCCGCTTCTGCATACTGAATTGCGCACCTGCGGAGTGGCTTCTGCGACTCAAAAGCTCGCTACTGCGATCCACAATGCCCAGGCCAAGCTCGCACCTGCGACACTACTTTCGCTTCTGTGGTTGTCGCGTATGCGATGGCCAGGCGCATCTGCCCTTGCGCTTTTGCGCAGAAGCTGCCGCTTCTGCGGCCTTCTTCATCAGCTCCTGCCCAGGTTGCTGCTGCGTTTCCACAGTGCACTGCCCAAGCAGCCATTGATCTTCCTCATTCCTCATTATTATCTCGTAAGTTTAATGTAATGCAACTCTATTTATTCTTCATAGTAGAGCCTAAACGTTGACATTTCATTCTCACATTTGCAACTGTATATAAGCTTCTCTTTTTTTTACCTCAAAATTTCTCATTACAATGGCGTAAGCTCTTTGGTTACATGCAAAGAACCATGGCTCGTCTTAATATAATCTACACATAGATTCAAATACTTCTACTTTTAAGCAAAAGATTTGCTGCTTCTGCGATCACTCCCATGGCTGCCAACGTCTGCGCTTCCAACATCGTACCTGCGATATTGGAGGTTCGTTCCACTGCTTCACTCCTGCGATGACTGCCATGTCCCTTGACATTTTGCTTCTGCGATGCAAGGCGTCGCTTCTGCGATGAAGCTTCCACAGAAGCGAAAACATCAGCTGCTGCCCAGAAAACAGCAGCAATTTCAGCAGCTACCTCGGTCCGAAATTTATTCTGTTAACCTTCCGAAATTCATCCAAAGCCCTCGGTACATTAACAATTTATACCGACATGTCCCAAATAAAATACAAACTTAGTCGAGGCTTTAAACAACGGTAAACAACATAGAAATTTAAAATCGCGCCTTGAATCAAATTATGAGTTTTCAAATCTTCCAACATTTATATTTTGCGTCCAAACATATCGAATCAATCCGGAATGACTTCAAATTTTGTACGAAAGTCATAAATGACGTAACGGAGCTGTTCCAATTTTCGCAATCAAAATACGACCTCGTTATCAAAATTTCAACCTTCTGTCGAATTTTTCCAAAATCTCATATTTTCCAACTTTCGCCAAAATGCGTCGAATTGTCCTACGGACTTCCAAATCCAAATCCGAACATACGCCTAAGTCCGAAATCACCATACGAAGCTATTGACATTATCAAATCTCCATTCCGAGGTCGTTTGCTCAAAAGTCAACTCTCCGGTTAACTCTTTCTATTTAAGCTTCAAAATGGGAATTTTTCTTTAAATTTAATTCCGACTCTTCCGAAAACTAAACTCGACCACACACACGAGTCATAATACATATTACGAAGATGCTCGAGACCTTTAGTCGTTGAACGAGGCATAAATTCTTAAAACAACAAGTCGGGTCGTTACATATCAGGTAGGTTGGCCAAATGGGCTATAGAGTTAAGTGAATATGAAATCACATACCAACCTAGAACTGCTATAAAATCACAAGTGTTAGCTGATTTCGTAGCTGATTTTAGCCAGGGGATGCAATTAGAAGCACAAAAAGAATTATAGGTGCTTAATGGAGCTAATCCAGGAACTTGGATTTTAATCGCCGATGGTTCATCTAATATAAAAGGAGCAGGTTTAGGGATTATTTTGGTACCACCTACGG